>NC_044006.1:62401203-62701203 GCF_900496995.4 Aquila chrysaetos chrysaetos | reverse complement strand
TTAACTCAGGACTATATCTCCTGGCAAGCTAGAACTGAGTGAGAGGCATTAAAAACAGCCTTCACAAGCTCTATAAAGCCCTTGTACAGTTCCTTTCTGCTGGTAGTTATGAGCCTTGTTCTTAGTGGTGTGGAAGCTGTGCCAAAAACTATCCCTGTAAACAGGACTTCTGACTTGATCACTTTGGAAATGATAAAACAGCAGTAACACTCAGGGCACCCAAGTAAATGACAGGCAGAGTTATGAATAACGGGTATAAAATATTAATCATTTGCAAATTGCCTATTATTTGCTAAGTATTGTGTAAAAATAGAGGCGCTGCCTGTTCTGACAAGCGTATGGACCTTGGTTTTTAACCAGTAACATGCAGCCAGACTGCTGTGGCTGAAGGGCAAACCACTGTTCTCATGTGCACTTTTCACCAGCAGACCTGCGCATTAAAAGCTGCTGCCTAAACAGCAGAGCCACCCAGTAGGAAGGATGAAAGGGAAACCAGGATTTTGAAAACGGTCTTTCTATTCCCTGCTTTACCTCAGAGACTGTGGGCAAGCCAAAGGCTCATGTTCCCCATCTTTAAAAGACTGGTGACAGCACTCTGCTACCCTGCAAGGATGGTGAGGATATCTACATTTAAGGCTGTGAGACTCTGTGACACTAAAAAGAGAGAAGCATCCTAGACAGATACAGAGTAGACAGGCTGCCCTAGAAAGCCCCGAGTGAGGAATGTGGCTCAGTATTTGCAAATTATAGTTGACACTTTTTTTAGGACTTAGTATTTTCTGGCAATGATAACACTCTCAAAGGAACAGACCCACAGCCTCCTGCAAATCATGCATTAGAGCAGATGTCATATTTCAGATGCTTTGGTCCATTACATATATTTTTGGAACTCTAAAAACTCCTAAATCCTCCAAATCTAGATTGAACACCCTATCTGTGTTGTAACATAAATATGCATGGCTGAAACCCTGGTTATGACTGTCAATACTAACTAGAGAACCCTAATGTGCTTAAATTTAAGCCCACTTAATTTGCAGAAAGCTATTCAGGTGCTGTCAGTCAAGCTGGGAATTTGAAGAATATTTAAGCTGTTGATTAAGTACTTAACATTACAGGTTAATGCAAAATGGTCTGTCCTACTTTTCTTGTGGTTATATGATGACCTGTATAAATATTGGAGTTCTGTCTTGTTCCTTCCACTGCAATCAGATCCACGCCACCCCAAACAAGCTAGGACTAGAAAAGGTGCAAATGTGCGTTCCCATGTCAGGCTACCCATTAGCAACTCCCTTGTGCTACTCATTTGCTCTCACCGATGAGATGCAGATGTTCACTAGTCATGCATGCGAGACCCAAATAAGGCAGGAGGAAAAAGTAGAAAGTCCATGGAGCTGTTCCTCTTTCCGGACCTGTAGTGAGGTCTGCTTGCATGGGAAGGGAGAAGGATAGTGCCAGCGAAGGCATGGATGGGAACAGGCACACTCTTCCAAGAGCCTGGGTTTTATTAGAGCTCCAAAGTGCTATGAGTCAAGGTGAAACTGGCAACACTAGATCCCTCTCTGCCCAGAACAGCTTCCGTCTGAGAAAAATCCTAACCATGTCATCATTTTGCACATGAAAGCAGGAAGGTGAAACTCTCTCCCCTCTGGAGGCTGGGGATTTGTGTGCAGGACAGCAGGTCAACATCACAGAGCAGAACAGAGCATTTGCACTGCCAGTGCCAGAGCTTTCATGATGAGGCTTTAATTTCTTTTTTCTTGAAGTCATACACTCTGCCACAAGGGTTTACAGGATGTTTTCAGCATAAAACAAACAAAAATACGAACAAAACCTCCCCACCAACTTTCTAACCCTTCTTCTTAAAGATATGCCACAAAAGATGACCAAATGCAATGTAAAAGACTTACAATTCAGAAGGTCTCCCATCCTTGTTGTGGGCTATTGTAAAATCTTATGATTTTAGGCAGATGGACACACTGAATATGGAGGCTGCCAGCATTGCTTTGTTGAGCACCACGTAGGCCAGGGCAATTCTGTACTTCTGGACTTAGAGTTGGAACTGGCCCAGACAACAAAGCAGAACTGAAATAAACCCCTTACTATGAATAATGCATGGCCCCTGGTACTCCAGGAGACCAAATTTGTTCCTCCAGCCACTGTGTTAGCAGCGCTGTGCTACAAAGCTCCTATGCAGGTGTGTTTCTTTCTTGTGAACCTTATTTAGGGAAGAGGAAGCTGAAGACCTTATATGCCCTCTGTACTCACAGGTCTCACTTTATATGTTTGAGGCCAGGAACAGTTCACGTTTACCTTCCGCTGATGTTGTTTCAAGAGATGAAAAAATCCAGTGTGGGGGCTGAAACTCATTAACTGGTTGGAGCAGAGATCACCCAGTGGCAATGTCCTCCACCTCCACATACGGTTGCAGAACCCACCTCAACTCCTTCAGCTACCGACATGCCATCCCCATAGCTGCTGCAATTACTTACTCTTCTATGTGACACTAGGGAAGAGTTTCATTGATTTCTTGCTTGTTTTAATGGAGTTGAGCAGCTAGAAGGGAGGTAGAACAAATGCTGCATCATCAGCCAGTTCCCACAGATAAGCACCAAGGTCCTCAAACCGTAACTGGAAAGCAGCTGGTAAAGATGACATGTACTGATACATATGTAGACTCAGTGCGATGGAGGAGTTCCTGGTAGTATTCAAGGATTAGGATTTTGGGGGTTAGCTACACAAACCTATGTATTTACTGAGTCAGCTTCTCTGCAGTCAAGGAAATCATATTACCACCTGCCTATTTGACTACTGGACTGTAAGGATGCAGTGGGTCGTTAAAAGAATATATTCTTACAACATGATATACACATTTATAAATGGCCTAAAAATCTAGGTCTTGTAACAATGACACATGGACTATGTGCCTTTGGGTTGGTTTAGTCCTAAAGGTACACATGAACTGAACCAATGTGTTGCTTAGTTCAGTGTTAAAGAAAAAATGCTCGTGACTTATTTCTAAGTGTTTATTCTAGTATGTGTTCACTTCCCTCAGAGTTGTTTTTTTAACTGTATTCCCAGGGTAGTCAGGATGTTGGTAAATATTCATTGGCAAAAACATCCCCACATGACTGGAATTCACTCCCAGCAGGCATTAAATTGGAACAGAGGAACAAAGGATATGCCAGACTTGATCAGACCACTGGTCTGTCACGCCTGGTACCCTGCCTCTGGCAGTGGCCCGTTCTTTACGCTACAGACAAAAGCAAAAAAAAAAAAAAAAGAAAAAATAGAAACAATAATAATGCACCTGTCTGGAAATGCATCCCAGATACGTAACTCAGACTTACTACCTCATCTTAAGTAGCTGGGACTGGAGTTACAGAGAATAAAATAACTTTATACAGTATTGCACGGAATAATTGTATTCACTTAATGTTTGCTGTACTTTATTGATCACCTAATTAGGAGATCTCTTACTTTAATATTTATGCAGCTTCTGAGTTTCCCTGACACTGTTGAAAATGAGCCGTGGCTTTTCAGGCATAATTCGGGTGGATGAGTGTCTCAGAAATCAATCAGATTTGACTCTGGCAGTTTGACACACAAACACTGCCTTTTGGTTACAGCTGGACTGCCCAAGTCTGGGAGAGCTGGGCAGTGCCCTGAAGTCAGCACCTCTGGTGGCCTTTGCAGAAATTTTTTTATTCCAACAACTAGCTTATGCTTTTATTATTGTAGTTTATCCTGTATTAAGGCCTCTTTATGCCGCCCTGCTCAGGACCCACTGTGGTGGCCTATGCACATGCATATCTCAGATCTGACACTCCCTCCCCTCAAAGACTTTATGGTCCAGAAGAGAAATTGTGGCAAGTGAACGAAACTGGTAAGCCAGTAGGGAAGATGGAAGGTGGACTAGTATATTAATCAGGACAAAATTAACAGGTGTCTCCCACACTGGTACAATGACAGATCTGATCTGCTCATTGAGTATGTGGTTTTATTGGCAGTGTCAGGCAGAAAAGCTGAGGTTTCGGTGACACGGAAACTGTGATGCTCTCAATCCAAATGTATTGCCCTCTGGAGCAGGTGTGAGGCATGTTGATGAAGAAGGTACTCAGCGCCCAGGCTTGCATGGCAAATAAAGGCTCTTAGAGAACCTTAGTGGCCTCCAATGCTGTGTTCTTCATGGGCAACACAGGAATAATACAAGTATGCTATATCTTTGCATGCATATGTGGAAGTCAAGTCTCTTCAGGTCTGTAAGCAAGCAGAGCACCTTTGTTTCCAGGTGAGGAAAAATGGTCTTTAGACATACTTTCTTCAGATTTTGAATCCCCCCTGCCTCAGGCCAGTCTCAAGCACTTCAGCTGAGAAACCTTTGATCCCCACTCTACTGTATTACACAAGGGATATGTGTCATGAAGTCCTTGCTTTTGACCCTAATAAATTGTAACCACATATGTTGTGTCCCAGTGCTGTGTGAAACTAGTGCATGTGAAGAGTGATGCTCACAGAAGACGTGTGCAGTGAATGCCACTGGCAATAAATGACTGACGTCTGAGGAGGGTGGGCACGGCAAAAGGGACCAGTGCTTTGGCCTTAAAAACTGTTCTGAGCACGTCCAGTCTGTATGGAAAACTCAGTCGAGAATGGACATCTGTGTTTTCGGTCTGTTAACTTGTATTTGACAGCTTGGGTTTTGGCAGCCTGAAAAGATTAAAAAAAAAAAAAACGCAGCCCAGACAGGGCTACCCTTGCACTAACACAGATAGCTGCGAGGGGATTAGAGATGGAAGGGAGGCTGAGACGCCAGGCACAGCGGTAGCGGTGGACCCGAAGCTCTGCGAACAGCCCGGTGCTCACTTTTCCTCAGCTGGTAGCCATTTCTTTGAGGGTTTGAGCTGCCTGGCTGCTGGGTGAGGGTTTGCGAAGTGCCTGTGTGGAAAACATTTCCATCTGTGTTGTGTTTCTGTATGCAGCTGCCGGAGCAGGGGAGCATGGCCTGGGAGTCCCGCAACGCTCTGCATGCCCCGTCTCCCTTGGGCATGCCCTGGGCTGAGCAGCTTCGCTGCTGGTTTCAAGCTCTTCCCAGGGCTTTTAGAGCTGGTAGAGCTCTTCCCCTGCCTCTTGGGAACATTTGCTTGCTGAAGGTAATTAAAAAGACGAGCTCACATATCTGACCGCTATGGGGTATAAAACTGGATGAGAAGAAAAAATGTTGAGCCTCCAATGAGTAACATAAATATCCAGGTCTGTACCTGCAGTCTTATTTCCTGGTGAAGTTTTTTTGTTTCAGTGCCTGAAGAAAGGAATTAAGATTTTTGCCTGATTGAGCCTGTAACAGGACAGCAGATTTAGAGAAAGGCACTTGTCAACTTTTTGCTGCTAGGAGGCTAAATGCCAAGAGAGAGAAATGCATGCAACACTCACGCCAAGACATTTATTAACCCTTGCCACTGTTAGAACTGTGTCAGACCAAAATACCCTTCATCACACTGAAGCATCTAATGGTGATATGCTGATGATAATGGTATGCTAATGACAAAGGATTTTGCAGGCATTCTCCTTCCCCCAGCCGCAAAACCTAAGAAGCTGAGACTGCTGTGTTGATTGTGGAAATGCATATATCCTGGTGAAGAGGTACTTCTGTGCTCTGAGCTAGGAGCCAAATGTCATTCTGAGATATGTTGATTTGGTGGAGGGGGCAACTGTTGTAACACCCAGCAGTGTTGTCTTCTGTTGGTGCGATGAATGCAGGAGTCAGCTGGAAGGCAAGGGTCTGCAGGCTGCGCTGCTCCAGAAACTCACCCCGTAGCTGAGCGGCAGCACTAGCTGAACCTTCCAGACCTCTGAGAGGCTGTGACCGTTCCAGCTCAGGGTCATTTAGCAATAACACCTGGCACAGAGGGCATTTCTTAAAAGGTAACATGTGACTGCAGATGTTTTGAGGCGGAAAAATAATCCGGTCGGTAAAGAGCAATAGGAAATGCCAACCTGGTTGGTCATTGCAAGTAAACAATTTGTTTCAAGTTGTGACTGGTAAGAGGGCAGGATTACACTCCCAACATCTGTAATGCTTGTAATGAACTAAGGCATAGAAAAGCACCATAAAAGCCCAGTTCTAGTCTCTGGCGAGGACAGAAACACTGAACATTTGGAATTATTTTTGATTACTCCTCTAGAACAGCATGTACAGCCCTTATGGAGTGTCCAAGCTGCCATGTGGCTTGTTCGAGGGAGTTGCGAGTGTCTGAGCAGACATATGGTGAGGTGAAGAACCAGCCGGTGCAGGTTGACGCAGACACTGCCAACTCACTTTCTGCCGCTGCTGGGCAATTAGGCACATCAGGAACTCAGTGATTTTTTTTTTTTCTCTCTCCGTGTTTGTAAGTGAAAAGACATACAATGTCTGCAGGGCTCACGCACTCTTTCCCTGCCATTGTCCTCATCTGCGTCCCCCCCGACACTCACCAAAAAATAAGACAAAAATAACACTGTTTGAGCTGAATGTATCTCTGTGCAGAGGGATCGTGTAATGCCCTCCGCAGTATTCAAGCCTCGCCTCGGGACTGCATATGGCTTATGGGTGAAGCGGCCGCACAAAGAGGGCTGTTGTATTGAACAAGTTCCTTCGGCACAATAAAAGTCTCTGCCGTAAGAATAAAGCTCCTTTGTGCAGGGAGCGGAGCATTTCCAGCATGCGGCGGTGGAAGGAACACCCCTAGAGACTGGGCAGCACCAGGCATTCGCCATCGTCCTCTCCCAGCGCGAGGCGCCTTTCTCCGACGCTGCCTTCTCGCAGCGAAACACACAGCGGCATTGATCTCAAAGAAACGAGCTACCGAAAGAGGCCTTCCCCTGCACCCGCCTCTCCCCCCGGGCCGCGGGCGAGCCGAGCGAGGCCCGTGGTAGTCACTGCTGCGGGAGGGAGCCCGGAGGGTGCAGAGCCGAGACCTCGCTGCTGCACGGTCGCCTCTGAAGGAGGAAGGGCGAGGGGGCTGGGAGCCGCCGCTCTTGCACACCCAAGCCATCCTGGGACCCTCTGGCGAGGAAGTCGGGCATGGCCGGGACACCAGGAGCTCGTAACCCCTTCCCCTGAGCCCTGCAGGGCCGGGGTTGCAATTCACGCGCCAGCTGGAGAGCCGGAAAGCCCCAAACAAGTGCTTACACCCTGTGCAGAGATGCCTGCGCTTAAATGCTCTTCTGATGCTGGTCCAGATCCAGCTCGTGAGCTGAGGGAGCCCCTGCTGCCACTTCTTCCCAAATGAAAAGCACTCTGTAAAAGCAGGAGCACTCGTGAGGCCTGTGCTCAATACCACATCTAAAAACAGACTGTGTCAACAGAATATCAAACCAGACGCCGGCTACCTCTGAAACCACACGCGAGGCCTGACTTTAAGCTGAATCTGCCAAATGTGCGCGGCAAAATGGCCGGTGTGACCACACTTCCTGCTGTCCCCAGGCCCGGGGTGCTGCGGGGCCATGAAGCAGAGCATTCATCCCCGGCAGCGTTGGCCAGGGGACGGCGTGGCCTCAGGCCCCCCGGTACAAACTCTCCCGGCGCTGCCAGTGCTCCCCGGCCCCGCGGCTGCTCCCCGGCAGGAGCGCGGGCACGGCACGGCTTGTCCCAGTGCTCAAACGCGCAGCAAGACCCGATTCCATCTGCTGTTGCCAGCACGGGGCACTTCGCTGGCTGGTAAGGTGGGAGGTGGACGGGACCGGTCCCAAATGAGAGTTGGTCTGCAGAGAAGCAGGAGCTGTCGGGTGGCGAACAGCAGCAGGCTCCATGGGCACCTTGGCATCTTGCTGAGCAGCACAGAAAACGTTTTTGTCTGGGTCTGGTTACAGCGGGACCTGTGGTGGGTAGGAGGACCTTTCGCAGGGGCTTGGGGAATGCAGGCAGAGGCTGCAGGTAGAAGGAAATGTTTCGGGATTTCAGGCTTCTCCTTGGTTTGGGGAAGGGATGCTGATGGCGGGAAAGCCAGGCTGAAGGGAGCTCTTGACCTGCTGCGACTGCTTCTGTTGACACAGCAGGAGACACAACCCAGCCTCCTCTCCCGGGCCGAGGAGAAGGCTGACGGCTCCCGGGTACCTCTGATGGCAACTGCCAGGGCTTTGTCTGTGAGCAGCGGCTGCTCCACACTGTCGGAATGCCTGGGGAATTTCTGCCTTAAAACCCACCCTGGCTCCAGAGCAATCAAGTGCCGGGACAAGAGGGACCAATTAGAGGGACCTGTGGAGAGCGGGAGAGGCTGCAATGCTATTCACTCGCTGTCACTTCAAAACGGTTTTCTTTTCTGTATGCTTAATATGCAAATATTTAATGGGGTGTATTAGAGCATAACAGCCATAACTTGAGACCTTTCAGTCAAGATTAAACAGGTGCCGAGTCTTTCTTTTCAAGGCCTGGCACAGCTGCGAGCCTGCCCTCCCCAGTACGTGATTACGAGATGCTGCTGGGGCCTTTTCCACATCCCTCCCCCATGATGCCTCACCCCCTCCCGCAAAGACCCTTTTTTTGTCTTTCTGCAAGAGACTGTCCTCGCCGTTCAAAAGGAGCAGGAAAAAAGAATCATGATTTATTAGCTCTGGCGTAGAGGGCAAGGTTTTGACCTCAGGTGTGAATCTGAGAAAAATACTATTTTCCTGACAGCCAGCCCTCTCGGAGTGAATTAAAACTGCTATTGTGAGGAAATGGATTAAAGCCATTTCTGCTTTTATGACAATATCAAGGTGGTTACTTTATAGAGCATCTAGGATGTATAGACTCGCCCCAAGGTGCTTTATAATCATCGGTTTAAAGGGAGAGAATTTGCCTGCAGAGATGAATCAATGGGTGTATTTTATGAAACATTAATGACTGCTTTTGTAGATGTAAATTTGGGGGTATGCGCCTGCATCTCTCTGTGCTGTCCTGCAGCTGCAACTTAAGCTCTTTTGCTGTTAGTGAGGATCATAATCCAGCAGCGCAGTTTTGCTGGAGGAGCTTTACATCATATTCTAATGTAAACAATATTGTAAGAGAGCCCGACAGCCCCACAGGATTTTCATTGAGCAATGATTGATGTGGAAAGGGATGGAACTGCAGTGATTCTGCATCAGTCACAGCTCTCGCTTGGCTCTAAAACTGACCCTGTTAGCACAGTCTGACTTGGATCATTTGTCTCAGAAGTACCAAGGGATTTTAAAACAGCTGTGGATTCAACCATTTCAAATGGGAACATATTTTTGGTTTGTGGTAAGAACAACATAAACCGTATGTGTTTCAGAACTCGGGCCTCAGCATTCCTGGCTTGTTTTGTCAGCGAGTCTTTGCTCTCCTCGGCAGCATTCGCACATGTGGCTCCATGGCGGCTTTTTTTTTTTTTTTGGTTTTGTTTTTCCACTTCAGGTCTTCCTCCCTTCTTTTTTCCTCCCGTCCCCAAACAAAGACAGAAAGAAAGAAATGCATCACCTTTGCTTTTTACAGCTAGGCAAGGTTTAAGCTGTGGGAATGCTTAAGCAAAGGAAGTATTTGTTTTTCAGCCTTTGATGTATCCCCTATCTGATATGTTTTCTCCTAAATGCTGTTGATCGTACAAGTAGCCACTGGTAAAAGCGAGTACCAGACATCATGGCAGAGCCCTGTGCAGTAACTGCATGCTGCCAGCCCTCTCTCTGTGTCCAGATGGGTATCCCATTTCACTAATGCAAAATTACTCTGATTTTCTACTCCTCTCCATGGCCCTTTCCATCACTCCTCCCCTTCTCCTTCGGCAGGTTTCTTCCCCACTGACATCTGTTCCAAGGAATGATGAACTGAGCTTTGGAGCAATTACCACAGTTTGTATTTCCTGAACCACCTTGCAGCGTGTGTATTAAAACCACCAGCACTAAAAGTCAACAGGGTGTAAAAGGTAACAGAGTCTCCCACCTCAAAGCTAATGATGTTTTGCCGTGTGAACAAGAGCTGTGGATCTTAATTTGCGGGTTCCTTTCTCATTTGTACAATTTTCAGCTGTTGCTTAATGAAGCCCGCCTGGTTCCCATGATGTGATATTATATGATCGCAATGCTCATGTTAAAGGCCTTATATTTCACCCCAAGCACCTGTGGCTGCTCAGCAAGGAGGAAAGGTCTAATGGGCCAACTTGGATTCAGATTTTGCAGCAGGAAAAGCCTGATTTTGGAAACGCTCCTCTGTCTTCCTCACGAAGCCGAGCGCAGCAGGGGCTGGGGAGCCGGCGGGCTGCTCGGGGTGCCTGCTGTCCGAGGCAGGCTCTGTGCTACAGCCAGCGACTGGGGATTAATATCACAGAGAGAGTGAGAACCGAGTTATTTCCGCAATCCGTTCACATAATGGATGTGAATGTCAAGATGCCGCCATCTGAAGTATGAGCACCTTGGAACAAAACAAAAAATTACTGGCGGTGTCAGCTTTCAGGAATGCTTTTCAGAGGTGGTGGAAAGCTACACACGCAGCACCGACTTTCTTCAGCATCTTCCTTTCTGAATAAAGGGTGACCTCATGCCCTCTCCTTTTCCTCTTCAGGCAGTCACGCACAAATCTCTTGTAAACTAAACCCTGTGCACACTTACTACAATGTGAGCAGCTTTTCGGCAGGCAGTTTCTCAGGCAGGGACTCTGCTTGGGATGGATTTGTGGCTCCAGTGTGTGCAGACTCTGCCAAAGGGCTGCGAACAGACCAGAGCATCTACAAACCCTATCTGAAGTTTTATCCCCCTCTTCGCTAGAAACTGCCCGGAGCTCATGTTGGACATGAGACATGGGCTGATTTGGCAGTGTCCCATGTACAAACACCACCTCTGGATCTGGAGCTCTAGGACCACACTGAAGCTGGAGCAGGGTTTAGTGCTAACCAGGAGATGGCTGTAATCACCCTGGTACTGAGCTGAACCCCTCCATGCTCATGAGCTTCCTGGCTGGAGGTTTAAGTACTGTCCACATCATCACCCACAGTAGGTTAGAATAACTTACTCTGACTGTGAGCTCTGATTACACTGGAGAGCCTCTACTCTCCAGCTATTAAAATACTTCTCTCTCAAACTGGGGACACAGGTAGAGAAAGCTGTATTGCTCACATCTCGGCTTGGATGCCCAGCAACCTCAGCCCCAGGGCTGTAGCACTGCTATATGGCATTAGTAGGAAATTTTGACTTGTATTTTCCCTAGAAAAATGCTACTGACTTTGCAGTGGGTCAGTGTGTGGGAGAGCGCTGCTCCCCATTTGGAAGGATCCTGACCCAAACTCAGAGCTTTCTAATAGGGCCATGGAGGATAGAAAAGGAGTTTTCCCAGGAGTTCCTATATTTCGTGCCTAAACTGCACAGTGACTGATGTCTTGGAAATGAAATAGCCTAGCTGTTACATCAAAAGAGCTGTGAAAATAATTGTTTTCTCCCAAATAGGCACGCCTGCCCAAAAGTGCCGTCCCAAAATTTTGTCAGTAGAGAACCCTCAAAGCCTGGATATCACTCCTTCCCTGCCCCAAGTCAGCTGCAAGGAGATAACTGATATCAAAAATATTAGAAGCAAAATAAGTATTAGGTCCTTGGATCAGATCCTGTCCATGGCCTGTCAGGATGCTTCTAGGGCTGAACAGTATTTCCAGTCTCCTGCCCCATGTCACCAACTTTCCCATCATGTAATGAAGTTTCATTTCTAGGAGAACAGGAGTGCCCAGGCATTCATACCTGATTGCCTGATTTGAATTTAGATTATTCCATCAAGGTAATAACAAGATCTGGGATCACAATCTGCTGGAATAATTTAGTAAGCCATGCGAGGTCACTATTGCTTCTTACAAATATGGCTTAGACATAATTTACCTGGCAGTAACTTGACCTGGAAGAGAGAGGTTTATCTTCTTGGCATGCTGTGTCTGGGTAGCTTGACAATCTCTACATAAATTTGAGATCTTTCATTCTCCAGCTGGTTGTTGTTACTTATAATCTCTTAATGCAAAAAGTATTCCTTCCAGAGGCCCCTTTCCTTGCCTTTCTTACCTTTATTTAAAAAAAAAAAAAAAAAAAAAGGATTTATTGCATGTTGCTTTGTCTTAGGATCACAGGCCCACACCCTTGCAGCCATTATAATTTGGTCATTGCACCAAAAGCCTTTGTTATGTTTCAGGTGCCTCTTCACTTCTAAATGTTATGCTGTATTATAAGATACGATTTTCAGGAAACGTTGATTAAAGGATATATGTTGAAAACCTTTCCTTGTGGACATATCCCATAGCATTGCTTAGAATCCCTTTTGTGGGGAGATTATCAGCAGAACAGGGGAATTACAGGATTACAGTAGAAATGGGGAAAAATTGCTGCACGGATTCCTGAGGGAGGCCTGATCCTGGCATTTCTCGGGGCAGTTACAGTGAAGCTCTTAGACCCCCGCCCCACTCCATCCCTCTCTGGGTGTCTGAGACGGGCAGTGGGTCGCTGTCTGCCCGCACTGTGCAAGTGCACTGCCCTTCTCCGTGTTTTGGGGTGCCCTCCCTATCCCTCGTCTCCTTCCTTGGTGCCAGCAGGGACTAAGCGGCTCCTCATCACTGCCTCAGCCGCCTGCCAGCTGCTTCCTTCTGATCAGGTCTGTGGTGCTGCCCCTTCTCCCACACCTACTGCTGCTGTTAGCTGAAGCACCGGGGGATTTCTGCTGCCCTTTGAACCTCTCTGGCTGCTGGAGCATGAAACACCCCCTCAGCATTTCCATGTTCTAGAAAGGGTGGTTTCACTTCCCTTTGGGGTTTTGGGGTTTTTTAACCCCAGGAGGGCAGCCCACTGCCGGCTCCGCTTCCTGCTCCTTTACCAGAAAGAGCCAATGCCGAAGAGCTGCCGTGTCCTCGTGACCAAGCGCTGCGGGACGCCCTACACCACCTTCACCATCGTAAGGGGACTGAGGGAGAGAAAAAGCCCAGCTGGAAGCCAGCGGTGCCTCTGGTGTCTGCCTATCACTGGCAAGACCCAGCATGAACTGACTGACGTGTCCCACTGTCTTGGTCACCAGTGGTCCCATGAGCACGTGGTGGCTGCTCCTGTCTGTGCACTGGGGCTTCCCCAGGGGAATCCTGGAGGCATGGCCCATGGCCAGGGCATGTGCAGGGTGAGTCCCAAGGGACTGGGATGCTGGGGAGCACTGCGGGGTCAGCCTGGCCTGCCGCACAGACGCAGCCCCTGAGAGCTGGAAGGCAGCAGACACTTGCGATCCAGGCTCAGCTTCACTGCCAGAATAGAGGGTCAGTGCCTTGACATGTCCAGCATCAGCACTGGGCTTAGAGCATGGGCACCAAAACGCAGTCACCCTAGAAGGCAAGAAGCTCCTCTCTGGAAATGGTACTGTGCATTTGGCAGAACTTATTGGCCTTCAGTAGAATATCTTGCAATGCAAACCTCCTTTACAGTTTGATACAGCCATTACAGTTGTTGTTGGGGTCTATGCAGTTTCTCTCAACAATCTTTTATCTTTCATGTTACGGTTATCTGGATGCCAATCATTACCAGTATCTCCTTCCCATTATTGTCGTACCTCGTTTTAGCAATGTGACGAACGGCGGCAGCCTCAGAAATGCCAATTTTAAAGAGTGACTAAACCCTCACCCACACTTTTAAATTGGGACAGCTGAGAAAGAGCTTTTATGTAAGATGATGCAGAGCATTACGGCTATCCCCAACAGGCTGGTCGTTTTTTTCCCTCCTCCCTCGCCTCAAGACGTTGCAATTTTAGATTGTATTTGCTTTTTTTCCAGCCCATGACTCCACTTCTGACTGGAAGGCACAGCCTCCGAGCAGGGCTCTGCTGATGTCTGTAACATTAGCACAAGGCTGTCAGGGAGCAGACGGCATGTGATCGGGAGAGGCTAAACTGGGACGCTGTGATTCAGATAACCGACTTCCCCATTTCTGGCTCTGCTTTGAGGTCCAGGTTGTGCAGCTCCTCGTCTTGGAGGCAGGGCCACAGCATCCCGCCATGGCCAGCAGCCAGTGCTCAGGACTGCGTAGAAGCAGCCCATGCATGAAGCAGGGCATCAGCTGTGGAGGAGGAACCAGCAAGGGGACTGGGCTGGAAATACCCCAAGGAACAAACATTTTACTAGTCCCGTTGCAGTATTTCCTGCTCCTCCAGCAGTGAGGAGCACTTGGCCCTGCATGAGGGAGCTGCTCCGTCCCCTCTGGCTCCTCTCCCACTGCTTTTGCTTTTGCTGTGCGTTTCTCAGCAACTCTCCCAACAGACTGTCATCCCTAGCTCTTCCTCCCACCACTTAGTCAAGTGCCTGTGATGGATGGGAGGTGGAGGGGGTGCTCCTGGGGAATTTATCCAGCAACCTTCGAACTATGCAGAACTGCACAACTTCAGCAAAAATTTTAATCTGCCCCTGGAAATTGTAGGTTATTTTTTATTGAAAGAGAGATTTAGTTGAAAATTCAGGGCTATGTCTCCTGTTGGGCTATTACTTATGATAAGTGTAAACACTTAAAGTGAATTTTACTTTTAAATTATGGGGCAGTGTCATAGGAAAGGAGCATAATTTCATTCCCGTAAAAGAGTTGCTCACAGACATCTGATAGCGATGCTCTTCCTGTGTAGCCTGCCAGAGGCCAGCGTCTGAAGTGCATAAACCTACAAGAGGCAGAAACCAGAAATGAAACTGTTGCTCACCAAGCTGCACTGCACAAAAAGTGCTATGAAAAAAGGTTGCTCTACGCAAAACACCTATTTAAGTCTCATCTGCCATTGCAAATATTGCAGATATTATGGCTGATGACAAAAAGGAGTGGGATTAAAGCCACTCTCATTTGATGTTCAGTAGGTGGCTCTGGAAGAAGCAGCTGCTGCTCTATTCCCACAGGTACATCATAAAAGCTTTAATGGGACAACAAACGCTGACAGCCCCGTGCCACGTTCTTGGCTGCAGGCAGCCTCTCCCTGCCCCAGCCAACGAGCCTGCGGTGCAGGCAGACCGTCGGGGCACAACATCTGCCTGAACCTCACAGCTTCTTCAGCCCAAACCCTCAGCCTAAAGCCCTCGCTCAAAGTCCTCTCCAGCTCTGTCTCTCTTCCCAGTCCCCTCTCCCCGCTGGCCACAGCCTGCTCCTGGCACAGGCCTAGTTTCCTTTTTTCCCCCTTTCCTTTACAATGTCTGTATTTTCTTTTCTGCCTCCTGTGCATCTCTCTTGCTGTCTGTGCCTTGCAGAGGTGTCTTCCCCGCAGCATCTCTCCCCTCTTCCTCCATCCTCTCCCCATATTTCTGTGCCCCGGGGAAATGACACTTGCTGCATCTGGGCTGCTTTGCTCCCTCCCCATCAGCTCTGCCCAGCTTCTGCCGGGTCTTCCCTCTCATACCTCCCCACGACCTCCCACATTGAAGTCTAGTTCCACCACTGCGTCCCTGTATCTGCATTTGCTTCAGGGAAACCTCCTGCTTCCTGGAGGCAGTGTTAGGCTCAAGAGGACCCAAGGAAAAGTGGAGATTTGGGTATCCCTCCTCCATCAGCAGGTGGAAAGAAGCTTCTCAGCCTGACCTGTGATGACCCCTCTATTGCCTTCACCACGGACACTTGCCCTAGCAGAAATGGTTTTCTATCCTGACTGCTTCTCCCTCCTGCTCTCTTCAGCCGTGCTCTTTTCCTCTGGTTTCTCATATTCTTCCCCACCATCCCCCCACCCACCAGCCGTTCTCCACTGACAGCCTCCGTGAACCACCGTATGGTTTGATGGTAACAGCATCAATTGCACCGCCGCCTCTCAGTAATAGTCATGCTGTGCTCTGACTGTCCTCTGCACCTGCCCAGCATCACCCCATACCTAGTACACACGTTTGCCTCCCGCTGTCGCTCTTTGACTCAGACCAGCCACCCATCAAGGTGGCAGGATACTGCCAGGAAAACAGGGGGAAGGTGCTTACCCTCGGTCCCCACCTGGCCTTCCCTTTGCCAGGCTTTCCTTTCCTTTTTCCTCACCTTCCCTCACTCCATCACAGATTTTGTGTGTTAACATGCCCCGTTTTGATTTTTCAGCCCACTCTGAGAGGCAGCAGTTCAGTCCTTTTCTTGATCCTGACTGATTTAATTTTCTTAGGAATTTTTGTCAACTTTTTAGAAAACTTTTCAGCTCTCTCCAGCCCTTGCTTTTCTGCCTGCCCCTGTGCCTGCCTCTTGAAGGACCCCTCCCATTTTTTTTTCCTCCCTCTTGCATCTTATGCTCAAAGGCATATTTAGATTAGAAGAACTGGGGAAGTTTGTACCTTTTAAATTCCAGAAATGCTCTGGTCTTGGCAGATTTCAGTGATGTTGTAACAGATTAATCTATTGCCCAGGAAACAGAAGCACCCCACCTGTGTCTTGCCCTGCCCTCAGCGGTGACATGCACTTGGACTCAGCCGGGTTTGATGTAATTATTCCTTCAATATGTCTCTCTGGGCTTATTATTTATCCCATGTGAGATTCACTCTTACCTTTTTATTTCTGGCACTGACCACATGTCTCTTGCCATGCCCTCTCCCTTACCCCTGCATCAGCAGATCATTCCAGTTCATTTCTTAGCAAAAATTATGTGTCTTCATAAGTCTCTACCATCGTGCTTTTCTTCCCAGTCAAAAGAAAACAGAGGTGAAACAAAATGAAATTACTTTGGGTGTTTTCCTCTGCATATTTGTAATCTCAGCCTGAAGAGCACTTCAAAAAAGTTACAGAAGAGCTTCTGATGACTAACACAATGCTGTCATGCAATTAACACCATACTCATTTAATAATCTAGTCTTAGGAAAGAAATTGCCATTATATCAAGAAAATTCATTAGAACCCTAACCATCCCAACATCAAGATATCAGTTCATCTTTTCTCTCCACTCACTCACTGCTATATAACCTGGGTTATACGCAGCAAGTCCGCTTGTGTGAGCCCTTTTGTTCTTCAGAAATAATGCTTTGCCACACCATTCATGAAGAACAATCCAGTACAGGAGCTTTTCTCCTGCTTTATTTGGTGTTGGAAGTTTCAGAGGAACATCTAAGCTTCACTTGCATGAAAAAAGGCAAATTTTTACTGCCTCTACCTGGCAATGAAGTTATATACTTAAGAAGAAAGATTATCTCTTGTATAGTTTTACAGTCCCTAGCGTAACTACAGGTACAAATGTTGTCGTTACCAGTACGTGGACTCTATGCTTTTGGTTTGACTGTTGAAAAAAAAACCCATTAAAGCCTTAGCTGAGTGGAAAGCTTTCCCCTGTCCCCGTGGTTTCTGGTGCTGTCTGTCTTTCATCTTACTCCATTTTCCTGCACAGTGCAAGCTGGGGGCGAGCTGGGCACGCTTTGCCATGCCTGCAGCACAGAAAAACCGTTTCTAATTCATCTTTCACCAGCACGGTGGTGAGGAGTCAGCTGACAGTGTATCAGGAATCAAAGCGATTTTATATGCCGTGACTCCGGAGGAGAAACACATGCTGCAGCAAGTACAGGGTCTAAAATAATAGACACTAGGGGGAAATAAAAGTATGTCAGTGGGTGGACTGTTAAGCCCACACAGTCAAATCCTGAGAGGTCTTAAGCCCTCACAAGCAACTCCTGTTGGCTTCAAGAGGACTTCAGGTGCTCATGTCCCCTCAGGATCTCGCCACAGGGCTTTTACTTAATGAAAAGGTCTCCACTGGCTGGGTGGAGAGCAAAACGTTTTTGAGAACAATGAAATGATTTTCCTGGATTTGTGGAGCAGGCAGCATGGATCAGGGTTCGTAGCAGCAGTACTTGTTCCCCTGGAAATGGCGGTCATTACTCCTGGTGCTGGGAACACATTGCTGCTTCTGGACTCGCTACAGCGAAACAGTGCATGAAATGGGGAACAAAAAGAGCCGCTGTCAGAAGGGCTCGTAGGTAGCAGATGCCTGCGTCGCTCTCTGGAGGGAGGGAAATCTCTTAATTCAGACGGCTTTGGACTCCTGACTCTTCAACAAACTGCATATTGTACAAAACAAAACTTACAGTTAAACGAAAGAGACTTCTTTGTTTCCACATGGCGTGGAGGGGGTCCCATATGACTCTTCCCAGAGATGCAAAGCGATTGCTAATAAAACAGCATTTCAGTGCTCGCGCATCCCACAAAGGGCAAATCTTTACCATGAGACTGTCTTAATATTATTATTTAAAGACACGGAACAGAAGTGTACTAACTCTGAGTATTATTTTCAGTAGTTCCAACAACGTCTGCAGCACACCTGCTCTCCGTGGTCATTTCAAGCCAGCTCCTGCTCTGCTGTTATTGGCTCCATACCAAGAGCCAGCAAAGCAAAAAATTTTTCACTTAAGCCCAAACTTACTGTTCTCCTGTCAGCTTCCCCATAATGTATTACTTCACCATGTCCTTTGACCTCTTGCATTTCTTTGTAGAGAAATATAATTAATTGTGAGCCACAGCTTAGCTCTGGGGGTTCAAAACAGTTTCACGTGTTTACTCAAAACATTAACTTTTTTCCTTCTTTTTTAATTTCCAGGCAGAAAAGGTGATGAGGGTTAAACAAAGCATCGCTCCTTCCAAGAGCTCCAAACCCCAGCAGGGTTGGAAGGGGCTGATGGGAGGGAGGAGGGCGGGAGGGACAGACAAGGGGGTTTCTCAGCCAGACCCCAGGAGCCAGAGCTGTGCCTGCGAGCTCGGGTGCAGGAATGAAAGAGGGACACCTCTACTGCACAAATAGCCTCAGCCTCAGAGCAATAAAAAGGAAAAGAAGATGGCGTTCTGGAAAAAACACAAACCAAACTATGGTCATCTAGTACATAACTACCTAGGCTCTTATAAGGGTATGGGTACAACGCTGCAGCCCTGCAAGAAGCTCTCACCACGCAGGATGGACAGCGTGGTCTGAGATCCCACCGAGAGAGCCATGGGGGAGCAGCCGTGGTGCGCAGCACCAGGCAGCCCGGGCAGCTCGCAGTCCGCGTGTACGGCGGCAGCAGCGAACCTGTCGCTCCGTGTTCGGTGCACAGCCTTTGCCTTCTGGCTCCAGAGGGCTGCGAGCAGGAGACCCAAGACCAAGTCTGCAATACAATAACCTTAAATTTATACCATGCAGTTAGGCTGTAAACATCACCACCGGTTTCTGTGCTGCCTGGGGAGCTGGTGGCCGAGGGCTGGGGCAGCCAAGGGCTAGGGAAAGGCTGCTGCATCCAAGCTGCCAATTTTCCTTCTCTTAGCACCACAGTGGTGTAGGTGATAGTGGATCTCTGCAGATCGCTCTGGGTTTTGAGGGAATATTCCTTTACATGTTGACTGCACAAAAAGCTACTGCTGCCAACAGCAACGTCATCACTTGCCGTTCCTGTGCAGGGTCCCTCATGGGGGTACCTCAGCTAATACAGTGACAAGTCCCAGGGATCCAGGCAAACATCAGTATCTTTGTTTCTCTCTGAGAAATCAGGACACAGAGGGGGTGTTAAAGTGACCTGCCACCTTCAGTATTTGCACGTTAATTCATAAGGATTTATCATACGAATGATGACAAATCTTATCACTGGAGGAAGGCCTTATTTACTCATCACACCAATAGCACCTCTGTAGCAACCCTACTGATACTGTAGAAATCCTGCCCCATTTGTGGATTACTATCAGAAGACCCAAGGTGTTTCTAGAAGCCTTGAAGGACGCAGTTAAGCCACTTTTCCCATCTTTTTTCTGCTGCAGAATCATTTCTTGTGTTACAGAACACACTCACAGCCCATCTGGGGGCAGCTGCTGCAAATCCAACACATGGGTGCTGTTAATCCCACAGGAATTTTCTTAGGAAATGGAGGGGGAAGGGAAGTTGCATATAGATACAGGAATAAACAAAAAAACCCTCATAAAACTTCAGCCCATTTCTATTTCTCAGGCATCCAGAGCCATCTAGCACCATAAGCAATCAGTAACTGGAAAGAGATCTATTCAGTAATAATGAGATGCACTTGGGGTTATACTTTCAAAGGGATGTGAGGTTTCTAGTCCTTACAAACTTAACAGTAGTCCCATAGCTGATACTCCACAGAAAGCCCTGATAACACTTCGCAGTCCAGTCAGCACCTTTGAAGTCAATGACAACGTTGCCACAGTAATAGCTCTAAAGAGCTGTGTTGGCTATTACGCTGCTGAAAGACCATCTATTTTGTACCACTCAGGTTCTTTGAACGAACACCACTCCTCAGGCTTACAGCACCTGACACATCTGCAGTCAAACTTATTTGCTTCTTTCTTACTGCTCTTCCAAAGCAAGCTCTTGTATAACTTCATTTTTTATTGCTTTTAATAGAAAAAAAACTGGTTCCATAATAAACTTAATGTCTAACTTTGCAGGAATGTTATACAAACCGCCCTGGTGGAATTGAAGCAGCAACCAGTCACTGGAGATTCATGTTTGTACATCCTCTTACTTTAATTCCTTTTCTTCAATGCAGTCCTGAAAACACTCTCGCATGGAAACTAGCAGGAAAAAGGTCTAGATTTAATATCAAGAGAGGTGCAAAACTAGTTGGAAAACAGACTGTGGGTTGTTTTTTTAAAAAAATCAACATTTCATTGTCATATTGGGAGGATTAAGTAAGGTCCCAACAAGGTTTGGCACAAATCTGGCACAGGCTAGGCAAAGGAAGCAGCCAAAAGCTATTATAAAAGCCAAAGCTGGCATTTAACATTACGCATCAGCTAAGAAAACATGAAACCTCACAGCACAACTCTGATCTAATCGTGATACATTTGACAGCTGGATGGCAGAAAGTTCTTTGCAGCTTACTTAGTGGCATGTTGGAGTATCAAAATGGTGGGGTGACGCCCTGCCCAGGCCTGGCATGGCAATCTCAGCCTCCAATCTATGGTACAAACCAAACATTTAATGTTAATGCATGAGTCTTTCCATGAGGAGGATGTGCTAATCTGTATGAGATTGCATGCTCAAGGGTGATCTTATCCTTGATCATTTTCTATGTGCATGATGAGAAGCAGAGTGCTGTGTCCTGGGCACTAAACTAGATTTTACTGTGCCTTGGCTGCTGCTCACCACCTACCATACTGCCCCAGTAACCTGAATGGCAAACCTGGTACCGAACCAAGCTTCGAGGCCACATCACATCTAGTCCTTAGCAGGGGTGGAATAAAAACCAGTTCTGGAGTAACCTGTTGTAGCCAGGGACCAGGAGGAGCAGCTCAGGAGGCAGCAAACAACCTGTACATTTTTTTAAATCTGAGCTGAACATCCAAATCATTATGACATCTAATAAGGAAGGGAAACCAATAGTAATTTAACTGAAGCGTTATAGTCTTTTGTTTAAAGTAGTTCTCCCTGCCTCTCAAGCACAAGTCCATGCAGCCAATGCAGATTGGCTACTCTTTTAGTATCCAAACTAAGATAAACGATCATCTTGTCCATGAATCATCTATACCATTTCTCATAGGAAGACAAGGTTTGAATTCAAATTGATCCTGAAAAGCCCAAAGGAATGGACAGAAATCAACTAGATGACAATAAAAGGCACTTAAGAGGGGAATGTCAAATGCAAAAGTCCCCAGCAAACAAGCCCAACCTGCAGCCCTTGTGAACAGTGACCTGCCAGGCAGCAGTGTGCAGAGAGGGACCCACAGACTTTAGAGATCCAGAAACTGTGGGAGTCCTTGGTGTTGTCTGCCCACAGCACAAGAAAAGGCAAATGTCACCCTGGGAAAACACCTGCAAGAGTGTTTTAGGTAAGCCACAGAAGAATTTATTGTGCTCTCTTTGGCACCGGTGCAGTCTCAGCTGGAGTTTGGTGTCCAGTTCTCAGCACCATGCTTTAAGGAAAATGGAAGTTGGACAAGGTCCATAGGACCTCATATGAAAGATGAAAGGTTTAGAAGATGCAGCCCAAGACAAAAGGCTGATGGAGTGATTGTCTTCTGTGTGGAAATGGGAAGAAGAGGGAAACCTAACAACACTTAACTCTCAGGCAGAAACCTGACTTCTTTCTGCCCATTATAAACTGGTGATGTGAAGTGTGATGTCTTCTGCTTTCTGCTTTCGTTTGGTGGGCTTGGTACATCAGGACTGCTTTTGCAGTGCAAATTTAGACCATCTATTAGAGCATTTTCAGACCTTTAATATGTCCTTAGAGGAACCAGACCTTCCTCAGATCAAAGTCCCTCAAGATTGCCCTCAGGATCCAGCTGTGCATCCAGCATTCATCACGATCAACTGCTTTTGAACATACCCAGTTGTCTGGGAGATTGGATGGTTTAGTCCTGCAATGCTGCGATTAAGCTGAGACAAGCTCTGGGACGCGGTGGTTCTTACTGCACAGCATCAGTCTGCCTAGTGACTTCTAGCTCTAGGAGACACAACCTGGACACACAGGGCTTGGGTCATTTCCAACACGGGCATCTCCTGTGGTGCACCTGCCAGTGCTGGCAAGTACGACACAGGACCTACAGAAGACCTGCATGTTTCTGGACCAGCAGTTGGACTCAGGTGGCACTTTCTAGGGGAAAATGGCACCTAGCCTATGCTCAAGCAGCTGAATTGTGCCCGCTGCCCAAGCAGAGGAAGAAGCATTAGAACAGCAGTGCATTTATTAAATCACATATAACAGGGGCACCCAGTGCATGGATAAAGAATTACACCATGCTGCAGTGACACTACTAGGCAGGAGATGGGGTTTCTGTCCGTCCTAAAACAGAGGCTCCCAAACTGAAGCCTGGAGCATCCACAAGCACAACTTGTCCAAGGACTAAGTGCAATGCACTGCCCAGCAGGGCTAGCAGCGGGGTGCTCATGTGAAAGCCAAGGAAGGCAGCAGGACAAGGGGAATGGCTGGGGTAGGGGCTATTTTCCCAGCACATTACTGCAGCCACATATCCCTACAGGCACTGCCTCCCCTTCCCTTGCTCCCAAACCCAACCCTCTTCTTACCCGGGGTGTGGAGCTGGCACAGACCTACATCGACCCCAGATCCTGTTTCTGGGCCACGCTGACCAAGAGTGCAATCATGCACACTTCCTTCCACATTTATGCAAAGAGCACCCACCCCACGCATATTTCCACTGTATTTCAGGCCTTGTGTAGTCTTGGCAGAAGTGGATGGATTTTGCCCAGAATACACAATTTAGTGCTAATTATCTCTTCCTGCTGGGCTTTAGAGCACAGAGCTTTCAGTTCAAGAACAACAGCTACAAGAGCTAATGGATTGCTCTGTTACCAAGAAGCAAACCCTTCGCAGAGCTCAAGGATCCTGCCCCACCGCAGGTCCGGGGGAAAGCCCAGCTCAGCAACAATAGGAGGACGGAATTCATTAACTCTTCAGGGAAGGAGAGAGCATCACCAGCATTGTAATTGCCTTCCACTAATGCTGCTGGGGGGAGACCCCAGCACAAAAGAGCATCTCACCCCTCTCAAGGCATAGCAAATTATGTTGTAGACGTAAGAGAAGGAAACTCCCCTCGTTGGGTGAGTGAGAGGCTGTAGAAGAGAAAAGGAAGGAGGGAATAACTGTGGCTGAAATTCATTCCCTTCCATGTCACGTACAGTAGAAGTCCATATTTTCTGTTCTCATTTGGGGTGAGTGTATAGGACATGGATTAAAATGTTGCTTTCCAAACCCCACTTCTCATATGCATCTAGGATGGCCTATGGGCCTCTCTGCTAGGGCTCCACTGACAAACCACTTCTTTTTTGGTGATAGTCTCTGGGATGAGAAAGAGCTTTGCACCACTCTGCTGGCAATTCAGCTGCAGGTAAGGAATTAACAGCATATGGGAGTCACACTTGGAGCCAATAATAATTTAATTCACCTGCACTGGCACTTAACCATCCAGCAATAACTGTTGCAGAGCTGCTCTCTGCACAGCTAATTTAGGAGCTTTATAGACCTACATGTGGTGATCATTTGATTCTAACACTGACATGTTACCTGAAGGAGAGTCCAAAGCACCTTCTAGCATAGAGAGTATTTTGGCTGGTGGTGAGCACATCTTAGCTTCTCTTTCAAATGCAGTCTTTTAGGTGTAGATGCTTACCTACTTGAATATACTTACAAGTGTAAGAAATAAAATATAGAAATATAGAGCAGATGCTTCAGTACCTTGGACTAGATCCATTATTGACACAGGACCAACATTACACCCTTCTCAAAGACACTTTCTCACTTGCTCATATGGTGCACAGATGTAGGCTGCTGGCAGCAATCTCTAAGGCAATGTGGGCAACTTCCAGATTTTCAGCTACCCTTTGTCTCCATTTCTTGTACAAGATTCTGGACAGTTTATTCTCATTTGGGTCTCTCATTTGGGTAGTTATTGCACTAAAATATCCTCATTATTGCTGTATTTTGGCTCCCTCTTGAAAACAGGGTAGGGGAAACACCACTGGATGAATGGAACAACACCCAGCACTGGAGGTGAGGGATGGCGTCCGGCCCCGGCAGCGCTACTGCAGGCCACTGAGATAACCCTGTTACCTGACTGCCAACATGTAGAGGTTTTAGTGGCAGCTCTTCTAGCAAGCCTGTTACTACCAGTGGCAAAGGTCTTCTCGGCTTGGAATCACGACTACCAGCACCGAAAAGTAAATGTCTGTAAGGAGTGAGAAACCTTCTTCCTGAGTCAGTTGAGGAAACAGCTGTACAAAGCCTGATGCCCCTTTGCCGAGATGGCTGCGAGCATCCTCCATCGCGCTCAGACACAGTTTCCTGTCTCTAGAACAAGTTGTCCAGCAGTGGCTTGCTGAGAAACACCAGAAGAAAAAAAGAGAAATAGCACACTGACTCCAGGGAAGATTTTCTTCTGTGAAATGAAGGTAAATAATTCTGCTGCTTTATGACTGGTGGTTTTGCTGTGAAGTATTGCACAACAGGCTTAAGTAATGCTGAAGTATGACTGCCTCCAGTTTTATCTGGCTATAATGTTTCTCCTCAGCTCACTGCATCTCAGAGAAGGTTGGTTATGAAGAACAAAAGCCTTTCAGGGCTGCAGTCTGCTCGCACATGAACACTTCTCACCCGACTGCAGCAATAAGCATGCGAAGTACATATTGAAGTCATTCTTCATAATGTTTTGTCTCATAACATTTGAAATTGAAGTAAGCTTTTTAGTTTTACGAATAAATATTGAGCTAACTGCATTAATAAACACAAATCAAAACTACATTTTGGCAAATAAAAGGCAGAATGTACTCTTCCTATCCTGCATGTGGACAGCCCCGGTTTCCAGCATGAGCAGGTCCGTGGGGGACCAGCATGGGCAGCCGCCTCCGGGGAAATCGAAGCAACTGGACACCCTGTCCCCAAGCCCCCAGGAACCCCAGTCTGGGGCCTGCAGAGGCCCATCCCTCCCATCTCTGCCTGGTTGGCCTGCCCCTGCTTCTTGCACATTTTCAGCAGGGTTTGCTGTGCTCCTTTTCTGTCGGGATGGTCTCTACCTTGGTACTGTCCCAAGAGGCAGGAGAGTCTGCACCTCAGCAAACCTGCTGCCCACCTTGTCCAGTAGAAAAAGGAGCCATGGCAACCCCCACCTTTGAAAGAAAAGCATTGGTTTGCCTTTTCTCACATAATACTGAGGATACTCCACCAACACCTTCCCCACCCATCTCATCAAAGGGCAAGATGCTTCTCTTCTCTCCCTTACTTATTTTACTTTTTTGGAAAAAACTCAGTCGAAAAACTAACTGAGAGGCAAGTCTCCGCATGGGAAATAGAGCTTTTGCAAAAAATGATAAGCAGCTTGAAGCAGATCTTGCTGGGGCAGAGTCAGGCAGGGTTGTCAGACTGTAAACGTTGAGCAGGCGCAGAGATGGATGTCTGGTTTTGTGCCGTGCCTTCAAGCCCATTGCCCTGGATGTGCTGCAACCATGGGAGACTTGCATCACACACGTGGGATTTAACATGTTTCAGCAAAAGTGCAGGAAAGTCATGGCCTGTCTTCGCTTCAGATGAGGCTTGGGATTTGAGCAGTAAGTACAGGACAGCCCATATTGCACAGGGCACCTGGCGACTGAACGCTAGGTGACCTCCATACCGCAGGCGATGCTCCAACCCCATCTGCACGGCTACAGCTTCGCTCTCCTAGAGCTCCTACGCTTCACCAGCTAGGCATTACTGAAATTAGATCCCACAGCATGCCTGTGGATAATGATTTATACTTATCTTTCCTCTAAAGATAAGGAAACTGGAGCAGGGATAAGATTTTTTTTCCTGCTGTAGAGACGTTTCAATTGTTTCCATCCCTGAATGTGATGTTTGTGATGCAGGACTTCTGCCTCCCACCCCACTTATTCCTGCACTGGGGTAGGATGCAGGCACCTGGCTGTCCCCTCCCCAGGCAGCTCTGCCACCTGGCCTTGACAGAAAGGGACAATGTAAACTAGGAAGACCCACTCAGACCCCCACAAAAAATATGTTTGTTTTTGGTTTTGGGGGTTTTTTTTTGGGTTTGGTTTTTTTTTTTTTTTTTTTTTTTCCATAGGGCAGCCACTGCTTGCCTGGGGACAGGGGGAATGAGGCTGATCTTTGGGAATTTTTTGGAAGCTTTGCTGACTATCAGCCAGATAGCTATAAAAACACTTATGTGGGGTCAGGTCTGAAAACGCTGCAACATCATCCTCTTCACTGGAGAGATTTCATACAGAGACTGGGTGAAAACCAGTGAGGCAATGGACATTGATGCATTTCTTTTTCATTGTCACAGCTGGTAGAAACAGCCAATTTATGTATTTGCTGACATGATGTAGATAGCAAAAGCTAGATGTAATGTAAGTGCCTGTAATAGCCCTTGGCCCCTCTGGCAGGCACCCAGATGTCCCTGCTGCCCAGGAGTCCAGGGCCACCCCAGTGCCAGTGGGTCAGCACATCTTTCCTGCCCAAGGGAACAAGGTGAAGGACACCTAATTTTTGTGAGATCCTAAAATCTCCCGAGAAGCCTGACGTGCTGGCTGTGCCCAGAGCCCATCTCATGCATACTGATGATTTCTGCCCCTTGTGAAACACACATGCAGCCAGTGTTTTCTTCCAAAGCTTGGGTGGAGGAGGTACCTGTCCCTTCCGCAGCAGCTTGTTGTGAGAGCACTCACCAAGAACACTGTGCTGTGCTCAGGCTGGTGTTTTTTATCTCCTACTCCATCATGGTGGCTGAATGTGCACAGACCAGTCCTTGGGACACGGGGGCATCTTCTCCACCAAGGAATTGCTCTTCCTGTGGGATCAGAGGCAGGTTCCTTCCGGTGCCTGTGCTTGTTTATATGATTCTTGTCTCCTTTTCCCATTTCCAAGTCGTGAAATACTGCCTAAAGAGGAGAACTTCCTCAGTAAAAGGAAAGGGAGTGCCCCAGCCCTGCTCTGAATAGCCTGTGTTTGCTGGGTTACGGTTTTCAGTCACTGAGGTGGCAATGATGCGTGGGTTAAATAGGATGTTGGGTTCCTCCTCCTGACATCAGTAATTTTATCTTTTGGACATGGGCAGGAGTGGGGTTTGAAGGAGTGCAGCGAGCCCTGCCAAGCACAGATCCTGGAAAAACACAGATTCTCAGGGAGAAATCCACATTTTGGAGCATGTGTGGACAGAAGCACCCGAACACATCCCTGAGCCAAGGCAGTGCCAGCTGATTTGCATCACATTTTGGTGCACCCAATTTTCCCTTTGCACTGTGTAGCTTCCCAGCAGAGATCCCTGGACTTTGTTCCACAGTCAGGCCCTCAAGTCCTCTATTATGTCTAGCCTGTAGTCTCAGCGTGTTGACATCCTGCTGCCAGTGGCTCATTTGTAAGCAAGGGAAAAACCAACCCATTCTAATTTTGAATATGCTAAATGACTAATAGAGCTAATTGTGGCCTCTGCTCTTGTAACAGCTTGAAAGTGAAAAAGAGATGTTGACGCAATAGGGCAAAGGGCATTTTCTAGCTCTGACAATAACTCAGCAGCCCGGACTAAAGCAGCCCTGTGCCTTTGCAGAGAACGTGCCGTGCTGCCAGCAGCCCACTCTTGCTGGGGTCGTGCTCGCCTTCATAATTTACTTCAGTTTTTGGCCATCAGTACAATCTTAAACATCATCACCCTTGGCTATATTCTGGTACCTACCAGAACATACAGAAACACTGTGATGGGTAAAGCAAACCCAGAAGAGCAGAATACCTGTAATCCAACCCCAACTTGTTATTTTTACCAAAAGCAGCAGCATACAGAGCACAGACATAGGAGTGGGAGAGTGAGGAAACATTATTTTAAGTCAACCAGCAGAGGAGGTGGTTCTTAGCTCAAAACAAAAATGACCTGCTTGCATCATAAAAAAAATGAAGTTTTTAGCAATAGCTGGAAGTCTATGCAACCATACATACAGGGGACAGAGAAGTTCACACGACAGTAGTTACGCTGCATTTCAGGGTAACAAACATTGGTGCAGTACGAAGAGCTGAGCAAACTCAGTAGTTTGGGTTTAACTGTGAGCTGTTACTGCTCCAGACTGCAATGAGAGACTCCTTCCTAAATTGTTTCCTGCCATTGATACTGGGGCACGTGTCTTGGCCAAATAAACTCAGTACAGGTTGTCACATTGGCAAACCAGCTTTAAATTCAAGCGGAAAAGGGCAACATCAAAGTCATGAAGAAGATGATGAATCTTACAAGTAAGCATAAAACATCTTCAAAAAGCGTTTCAGCTAGATCCGCTACCAGGGCCAAACTGCTCCACCTGAGCTAATTCTCGCCTTTCAGGAGCTGTAGGCCGCCCTCAGCGGCAGCAGCCAGGCGCTGCTGTCCTCCGGAGGCAGGGGAGCGCTGGGCAGCTCAGGCTGTAGCTCAGCACACGCTCAGTGTCTGCTTCATGCCAGCGTAAAAGGGCAACCCCACGCCTCAGCCTTCCTTTCTCTTGCTCTGGCAAAAGCTTTTATGCTAGGCAGTGAACTGATCTCGGCCAAAAAGTAACGCGGGAAAAATGACTGGTTACTTGTTAACTGGGTCGGTCCTGATGGGGCTGTACCAGGCTGGGGGAGGGCAGACAGTGGAGGCAGAGGCCGGCAGATGAGAGCAGGGCAGATTCTCCCTTCCAGCAGCAGCAGCACTTGCTAATACTGACTGCAATGGTTGCTGAATCACAGGCTCAGTGTTTGGAAATACAGTTCTTGGGAGGTTTAAACATCTGCTTCTGGCATTCCCAGAAGTCCACCAGCATCAATGTGCTGACTAATCCATCAGAGCCCACAGACCGGGTCTTCCTTCACCTGTATCATTTGGAGAACACGGTGAAACAGGCTTAAACACACTTAAACCGTTTGGACTGAGCTGCACACTGGTGTGGGAATAAGAGGATAATCCATGATTATGACCATGTTACAGCATTCATGAGGGACATACGAAACTTGCACTCAGTTTTTCCATTGAAACAAGGAGGTTCAAAGGCAGCATGCTCTGTTCTGGCCCTCCTGGAAGGCAAAGACTCTATTATTGGGTTAGTTCTACTTTGCATGACAGAATTTCATATTTGTTTGGCTGGAGAGTGAACAAATAAACATGATTCTTAGCCTGTGATGGAGGTGAGGGTGTCAGTCCGGTTGGCACTGTCCCATATGACTAATGGCCAGACACTGTAGTTGGTACCATAATTCAAGTCTCCTTTTTAAAGGCAGTGCAATAGTCAACCACTAATTAGAAATTCATACTTGCTCTTGTGTGTTTCTTCTTTTCTCTTTTGTCCTCTCAAACAACAGCAGTAACAAGGGAGCAACTGAAGTAATGAAGCCCTCTATCACCTTCCCCACCTTTCTTGGCTGGATGAGCAGTGGCACATGCTATAAATGGTTCAGAACTGCACTTCAGATGGTAAGGGATTGAGTAATACCTGCCTTCGCCTAGCAAGCACATTAGTTTGGTCCTCTGCCCTAGGCAGTCAAGTTTCAGAAGTCATGCAAGGACTTCACATCTTTGACACATCACCTTTTCCAGCAAAGTTGGCCAGGCATAGTCAGCAGGTGAAAATGTATTGTAAGATGAAAGAAGGGCACACGCAACACAGGCTCACAAATGCCATTGCTTAGGAGACCAAGGCCGAAACCAAGGTAGGTGGTTACCAGATATCAATAGCAAAGGAATGGTATTTTGCAAGGATACTTAATTTATTGCTGCCATTTTTTTGACTGAGAAATACATCGTTATCCCAAATTTATAGCATCCCAGAGATTATACAGAAGCATTCTTCCACCCCTTGCCACCGCCGGTCATTCAGCAGAGCATCTCCATGTGCTGCAGGACACTGATGGTAACATGCACCTTTTGGGGGAGCAAAGACTCTGCTTTCTACAAGGAGAGCTGGGTACCAGTATGCACTCAGCAAACTCCACATAAGGTAACATGACACATCTAAACACCTAAGTAGAAAGGTGGGCAAAATGCACTTCAGAAGCTACAGAAGACAGCTCATTTTGTAGAATTACAGGAAAAGCTAATTTATGAAATATGAAGGTATTAACCATGAGAAATCCCATAGAAATTTAAAATTTCTGCTTTGAAGGAAGTACATGACTAGACTATGGTACAATGGTCTGGTTGACTGCATAAGCTAGTTCTGCTGTGACAATGAAGTTAGGCTGCCTCTTGTTTTGGCGTTTTCAAGTGCTAGCATTTCCAGCAGTAGAGACAGTTGCTGCAGCATGGCTGTGACATGAGGAGAATCTTATTTACCCACAGCAGTCGCAAGGGGTGCACGTGTGTTTGGGTGGATTGGGCCTACAGGGCAAAACTGAGAGCAGCTGGGTAGAAACTAGGTAGGAGGAGCAGCCGAAGATGGACTTGAACAGCACTTTTCAACATACAGTTTGAAAAATCAGGAACATAAATGGTCTTTGACTTAGACATGGTTCTGGTCATGGAATATTTGCATTTTTTGGCATCAGATTCTCCAGCTATTTTCAATTAGTTTTAGATACAGCGAGCTGAACAGATTCAGATTTCACTGAATCAAATACATTTCCATTGTCAGAGAGTAAGCAATGCAGTACTAACCCATGGGCCACAGTTAGGAACTAGATTAAATAATAAACTACAGTAAAGCAGGAATTGGGTTTTTGTTTTACTTAACATTAAAAAATCAGACTATTTTAACTGCAAAGGAGAAAAAGCAGATCCTACAATGGTTTTACTTACATAAGTAATCATGAGTTGAGCAATTTCTGCAAAAAAGCATTATTCATACATGGAACAGTTTGCTGCACTGAGGTGGTTTTTCCTCTCCACTCCTCTCCCCCGGGCGTTACAGCTGCAGCCCCACTGGGGAGCCATTGGGACCCAGACAAAGTGGCCCTGACAGGTGGCCTTCACAAAAAACCCTACAAGAAACAAGATGTTGTATTGGGGCAGCAGGAGCTGTAGAGAATCAGCAAAGCTTTTATTCTTTCCCCTCCGAAAGAGCCACCGGCAGAACCAGAACTCCCCGCAGAATGACAGCACACTCGCCACTTTACTTGGAGCAGCGATCCCTGCGTCGGCCCTTGCAGGCAGCAATGGGGCACAAAGATTATGGGATTCTGGAAACAGTTTTGGGAGTAAATTGCTAGCAGCAACCAACCATCTAGCCAAATGTCCCACCAGCCCTTTTTTGGCATCTGCTGGCCCTGAATAAGATGCTCTTATTGTATACAAAATCTGAGTCTTTGCTGCTTGAGCTGAAGAACTGGCCTCTTGACTGCAGTGTAATAGGATAAGCTTGTCAAGCAGCGTGGCTGCTAAAGGGTGAGCTCCACTGTGCCACTGAAAATCACAGAAATGCTCCATTTGCCATATTCTTTCAGAACAAACTGCATGCTAAAGACAGATGGCTTGGCCGTGGTGGAGACCCCTCAGTTCTGTTCCCAACTCTGCCTGAATAGGCCTGTGTGAGCTATATTATCATTCATCAGTTAATTTTGTATCTGTTTTTTTCCCTAAGCCAGGAAAACAGGCCTCATAATCAGGGTTAGGAAACATACAGAAACTGTGATAACACTCATCACAAGTGCAAATGCTAGAATTCCTTGTTCCTTGGTTTATAGAGTGCTTCTCACTAAGCTCCAGGACATTTTAAGAGCACTTGCCACAACACATTGTCTTGGAGACCAGAATGCCAATACGAAGAACCCTGATTAAAAAGATTAAAAAGAGATTCTAAAGACAATGACATATTTTGGGGAACATGAGGCACTCCTTGCAAGAATTTATAATTTATAGACTGAGGGGTGGCTGTTCTCCTACCTCGGGTGATGCAGGCTAGCATCTCCTCCAAGAACACTTGCTGGCTCCTGCCAGCGGAACTCTTTGGAGCTGTCTAAATGGGGAAGAAGGCTGACTCAAGGCCGACTTAGTCAGCTTGTCTTGACTGAAGCCCCTGTTATCTCTGCCACCACAGCTGAGATCCTTTGACCTGGTCAGGCTGTAACCATGACCACTTCAAACACTCCCTGGGTTGTAGCAGCAGCAGCAGCAGCAGGTGCTTGCGGAAAGGTGCTGCTGGCAGCACCACCAGCTCCGACCGTCACAAAGGTTAAACCTTCCTCCCCCTCGCTCCGACACTTACTGCTCACAAGGACTTGGAAGTACGTACAAGTGAGACAGCTCTTCAGCTCCTGGTTTGGAGGAGGCCAGTGGCAGCATTATGCTCAGCCTACGCAAAAGAAATCGAGGACTGTCATCCACGTAAGTGTTTTTCCACTATTGCGTTGATTTGATTGGGGGAGGGAGAAAAATTCTAAGTACCATTTTTGTGTATAGCGACATGACCTTACAAACCTGTTGGAAGACCTTGTTATTTTCAGAATTTTGCATGATTTGCCAATGAACTTATTTCTTAACAATTCAGCTTTGAACAATTTGGTTCAACAGATTTTATTCTTGCACACTGAAAAGAGCAAAATGCTCCCTCTATACCTTTGCAATAGCTTACCTGTCATTAAAAATTTAGAAAGTTTCACAGAATTCAAGGGTTCCAGTGACACTCATGAACACCCATGCAGGACTTGACCTAAAGAGAGAGCTCCTGAATAGTAAGGGATGGAAACAGGACCCAGTGTGGTGTGTCTTTCGGCCCAGGGCATGCTAAAAGCAAGCAGACTTTCCAGGTAAAAGAGGAACAGAAATTCATGAGGAATGACACAAAGTTAGTGTAAGTGTATTTCAGGTTTTTTAGGGTTTAACTCATTTATCCCCTTAATTCCTGAATTAACACGCAATGCAAATCTCGTGATTATTACACAAACAGTAGTCAACACAAAAATGAGTAAAACCCAAGGACAGTCCCCAATACAGAAAGCTTAAAGCCTAAAAGCAGAATCAGAGAACTTGAGACTCACGGGAAAACCAAAGGAAAGACCAAAACAGAATTCTCAATATATTTATTTTAAAGATTACTTCCCATTGTCCTCATAATTTCTAAAGATCTTTTTTGGGATCTGCTAGTGTAGAGGTATAGCGTTGGAGAACTTTACCTAGTTGTAGATTAATACTACACGACACTCACATTTGGCATGCTACTAGGACAAACTTTGCATGACAGTGCTCCTGACATCAGCACATTTCATGTTTAGTCCCAACTATCAGTTTATTTTCTAATTACACTTTAAAAGAAGGGCAGGGTTTTTTTGTGAAGCAATGAAATATATCATAATATATTGTTTCCCCTAGAGATAACGTACATACAATGTGTATGATAGGCATAATACACACAATTAAGATGACTGTGTGACAGATTAGTGACCAGAGCTCATGAAAGAGCAGAGGGATAAAACAAAAGTTGCAAATATTTGATCACTTTTAGGAGTTAATTTGAACATTGTAACCCTTTTGTATTCTTTTTTTTTTTTTTTTTGTGAAAATCAGACTGTGCAAATATCATTAGAACTACTGCCCAAGAAAAACACAAACAATAAATGATAAAATACAGACTCGAAAGATACTCTAATATTGAATTTCCATTATGAAATTTAGAGATTATTCTAGTGACAATTAAACAAGCTATTCTGTCAAGGAAAGAGGAAAAAAAAAAAAGCTTTTAAGTACCAGAATGTGAATTGCAAAATATACAACAAAACCTCTATCCAAGCGAAGAATTGTGTACAGACTTATACACTGGTAGTAAATAAATTAAAAAGAACACCCTTTCAAGAGGTGTGCAAGACAGCACATACTAAGCTCATTCCTCTCTCCTCCTACTCTGCTCTAAAGCCATCCTCCATCTTCACTACAGCCTCCACGAGCAAAATGGACTTTTCTCATCCTCACTCAGATCATTACCTTTACCTCTAATGGTCTTCTGTACACTAGAAAGAATTTTCATTTCTCCGCTACAGACTTCTATGTTGGTTTGGAGTGCGTACACCTGATCTTTCATCACTTTGATGATAAAGCCCCAATGTAGCATTTTGCTGTGGCAAAAACTCTGCTTTTGGTAGTGTAGTATTTTCTCGCTTGTAAATGGCTTTGCTTTCACATTGCCACTCAGGCTCATGGACACTGCTATCCCACGCACACTTTGCCACACAACCATCAATAAAGTGCTGCTTGTACAGACACTGACTGAGGGTTTACTGGCAATAATTGCATTAGAATAATTTTACTCAAGAGTGGAAACACAACAACACTTGTTGCCAGTTTAAGCAATTTTTACTCAGTCTGTCTGAAGAATAGTACCTTTTAGAGTAACTACATTGCGTTCTGGATTAGTGCATTCTTTTCTACTAAAATGTAAGATAGCTGTTGAAACACACTGGCACTTAGATTTGCCAAACTGCAAAACTTCCCGATTTCTTTTTTTAGCATCCATTAATTTAGCTGATTTTTTTGTAATTCAATACAATTGAAAAAAAAAAAAAACAAAACCCAAAACTTTCAAGCTCATACATACAGCATTGCGATGTTACCAATTACACATGCAGATAGGCTGCTCCAGAAAACCAACAAGTAGACAGCAATGTGGGTATGGAGAATTTGAGAATGCCACCAGAATCACCGCTGGGATGCCACATGATTACTACCAAAAAAGGAGAAAGCAGTTACTTCAACATATCTTCTAGTTTTCTCTGTAGCCTTAAGTCCCTCTTTCTTGCTCCTGTTTCCTCAGGATCTCAGAAGGGTATTCCCCATCTCAGGGCATGAAACTTAGTATTTACTTCTTCTGTAACACTCTTCCTATAGTTATTCTGTAATATTTTTCCTATTTGCAAATTACATGATAAAAGAGGACATACCACTGTCACAATTTTGCAACTGGAATGGATTTTGAAACATAGCAATCAAGTACATTCTGGAGTCAAAAATGGGTCAGTAGCAGAACCAAAACCAGCACCTCAGGCTCAGGTCAGTGCTCTGTCCCATGCTGCTTTCAAAGGACCCTTTTCTTTTTGTCAGTCTGGACCGGCGACTGGCCTCTGGTTGCTTAGCTGAGCCACGGATGGTGAGCATGAGGAAGAAGCAGGCACAGACAACAGCCTGGGCACACAGGGCAACTGATGTACTTTCCATCTTCTGACCAAAGAGGAGGTCACAGGACAGTGAAGTTTTATTAAAACTACATTCCATTTTTACTGCTCTTTTACAACTTTTATTTAAAGGACAGAACGCAAAGGCTTTACACTTTTGCTTTCGCTTTTTTTCATGTGGGAAACTTGCTCTCCTTGAAACTGCTTTGCCATGAACTTGGAAAGAAGGTCTGCAGGGCTGCAGCTGGACTGCTTCTGGTACCTTGGTGGACGGACTCCTTCACAGCTGCCTAGGCTTCTCTACACTGCACAGCTATCTGCACTGCAGGCATCTCACTGATGGATGAGTTTACTCTGCTAAACAAAGATGCATCACAGTTTTTGTGTTTTTCAAATGGATAATAAATGATGTTATAAGGTCACAAACATCAGAGACATCTCTGAGCTTAACAGATGCAAAATTCAATACACCAATCCATTTTGAAGATAAAAATGTTAATAACCGTTTCATAGTCTAAGTAATGAATATAAATTTTCTCCCCCAAACCAGTGACATTTCCTGACTCAAAATTGCTTGGACTTTGCTCTCTATCCAAGCACGGTTTTCTCTTGCTTCACTTAAGGTTCTGGAAATCGAAGTTACTGGCCTTTCACGTGCAGCTGTCACTTATGTGAGTAAACTTGGATTTATTAAAATTCTTTGTTCTACTACTGAAGACAGCAAAATCTTCCCATTTCAACAAATGTCTCACTGGGTTTATTTACCATAGACAAGTAAGATGTTCCTGGAATACGAAAAATGTGAAAAATCTCAAAATAGTTTCAAAAAGGTGTGTTTCATTACCTAAACAGAGCATAGCCAGTTTTACCTGCGAGAAATCCTGAACTACTTGATCAATTCTGTAATGATAATAATTACAAGGCAACATTATTGATGCAATACAAATGGTTATTTTCTTCAAAACAGCTTTCTCGTGTTTACCTCAAGGATACTGCTGAGTTAGGAGCTTACTCCACTTAAAAGTGCAATATTTGGTATACTATACAGTAAAATACAGACAAAGTAAAACAATATATGGGATAAATCCTTTGTATGTATTAATGTTGAGATAATAAGATGGAGAACTATTCAAAACTTAGATATATGAATATCAAATAACTTACATTATGTTCACGTAAAACCCCCCAAATTAACAACTGAAATCCCCTTTTAGGTCGTTAAAGAACAGAACTTTGCTTAAAGAACAGCCTCTAAACTTTGCTTAAACTGCAAAACATTGTAAACATGCATATGTAATACAACTTTCAAGCCTTCATGCTTACATTACTGAAATTATATATATCTGTAATGTTGGTGCTGTATCTTTGGAAAGTTCAACAGCAATATATACATCAACCTTTTCACTAGCTTATTGCTAAATCAAGAAAACAGTTATAGACTTACTTCCTTTAAAAGCAGTCTTATTGAAAGAGAGTGCTAAACTGTATATTAGATAAAGAGAAAAAAAAATACTCACAAAACACAAGGTTCATTTTGAAAACTCAGTTGTTCTACTAACGTTGGTAAATCAATAAACTAATGTAGCAATCCCTTTGTCTGCACACAGTCAAACCTTTTTCACTTACGTGCTCCTTATGTACAATTGAAACTGAATACTGACACTGAAGCAGGAACCGTGTCCAAATAACATCTCATAGAAATCATTTAAAACCATTTTCTAAATTACCAGAATAATGACAGTAAGTCAGACTTGTTGACGCATTTTATTGTGAGATGGGGAGTCTGGTAAAAAACTAGAAAATGACCATGATGTAACAAGGAACTTAAAAATGAAGTTTCAGTTTTGTAACATACATACATGAATACAGGAACAAATTGGCACAAAAATGTTAAACATTGTTCCCAACACTGTTTATAAGATTATTCTAATTTGGCTTACTAAGGAAATGAGAGTTTTATGGTTAGACTAATCTCTTAATAAAACTGCAGAGCATCATGCTATTAGTCACACAGTGAATTTCAAAATTTAAGAGCTTTATATTAAAAACTGGGTAAAGGTAAAATGAATTGATTGCAATTGTAAAATTAATACATTCCCATTTTAATTCTTCTGTTCTACAGTCCAAGGCAAGTATAAATGTTAACATAACACTGTTAAATCAAATCTCAATGCAAGAGAACCGATTGCATCTCTACTTTAAATCTTATCAACTTTCCAAATTTTCATACTAAAATATATTATTGTATTAATACAAACTACAGTATTATACACTACACTGTGTAATAAATAAAGAAATATAAAAATAAGACACATAAATATAAAAGTTTTCTAAAACTAAAAAGGTACATATGTCAGTAAGAAGGGTATTAATACTGCCAGGTTTGAAGACATACAGTACAAAATGTTGCACAGATCTATAAACTAAAAGAAATAAAATAATACTGATAGGTAAAAATCAGCTAACATTGTTAATAAATGGGGTCCATAATAACTAACATTTGAAAATACTTATGAGCCAGATAACATGTCATGTATGTGTCTGAAATTAAAGTAAACCAATAAAGCAATAAAGCAGATTAGAAAATTTCCCTTGTAATTATTGTAGAGAAATTCTGCAAGTCAGGTATTAACCCAAAATACCACCAAATAATTAAATAATGAAATATACCAGTGTTCTTACTTCTCTGATGGCTGAGTGTTTTTTTCCCCATGATTAGTTTAGAAGTTTGATACAAATCAACAAATGCTAGTTATTGTAGGCCACACGTTGGATAAAGGCTGCTTAGAGCCTTTATAATACTGATAAATGGCACTTACAGCACACAGGTCTTGCATAAGGCCAAAGGAGATACAAAGCTTCATATCATATCCTTCATATTGTTACTACATACTCAAAACACAATTACAAACACTGATTTTGACGACTTTGCTGTCCTTACCAGTATTAACACTGTTAGTCCCTGCAATCAGAACTCAACGACAATCTTTTCAACTACATTTTTAATCACATGAGTAAGAAACTTCAGTTCTTCTATCATCTGCTTTCTTAAGGCTAACAATACACTTTAAATGATAATATGCTCTACTACAACATCTAATGTCATAAACTGCTACCTTCCAGGTTGAATTTACAAAGGTAGCCAAGCACTGTTTGCAACTGCATTACAGGTTTCTGCAAAAGGGAATTTTGTAGTGCAGAAGTTCTCACATTTTAAAACATAAGAAAATACTGAAGTGGATTTAGGAAATGTTTTACCATTAAAAAAAAAAATTCATATAAATCTCTCCCAATTGTACAGCTTAAAAATTAATCAACTTAAGAATGAAAATTAATACTGATAAAACAAACAATGCCAGATGCTTGTCTAATAAATCAGGTTTCCTACAACCTGTTAAATCTTTGCTTCCGGAATCACTGTATTTTTCTAATCTGCTTCATGTTATAAACTTGTTCCTAACTTTGAAAACTGTGTGAAAAATTACTAAGTTTGAGGTTCAGGCACACCTGGATTTCTTTTTTTTTTTTTTCTTTTTCTTTTTTTTTTACATATATATTTTTTTACACAGTAGTGAACAGAAATCACAGTATGCAGGCTACTGCGTTTCCATGAAAAGCATGTATAATATAGAACGAACTTCATTACCAATTTTTTTTTTCCTTATAGAAAAAACTATCATTTAAGCTTTATTTGTTTTTTTCTTCCGACACCTGCCCATTATTCTGTATAACTTCTGGTTCTGCATTGCTTGCTTGATTTACAGCTTCATCATTCTTGTTACCTTCAGTTTTCCCTTCTTCTTCTTCTTCTTCTTCTTCTTCATCCTCTACTTCTTGTAGTTTCCTACATTCTTTTTCTTCCTGAAGTCCTTCTACCTCTTTTTCTTCCTCCTCCTCTTCCTCTTTTTCACTCTCTTCCTCTTCTTCCCTGGTTAGACTCTCTCTCTCATCCGAGTCGATCTGCGATGGAGATGCCCTGGCACCAGCATGCTCATTATTGAGGACCTCCTGGCCTGTCTCCTCCTGTTCTGTGCTGTCACGCTCTTCTGCCTCTCTTTTGCAATAGGAGTAGCGATGATTCATGTGTTGAGAGTAAGACCCCGAGTGTGAAAACCGCTTTCCACATTTGTCACATTGGTAGGGTTTTTCCCCAGAATGCAGTCGCATGTGTTCGATCAAATGGTGTTTGTGTTTAAATGCTTTTTTACAGATTCCACACTCATGAGGTCTTTTACCTACAAAATAAAGCACAAACAATTGGACATCTTGTAACTGAAGTTTTAAAAATTTGTACTGTTGTTTTCATCACAAAATGCTGTTGGCGAATGTATTACCAACAATTAATCATTTTATTTAACAAGATGTTCTACTCCACGCATTATCAGCCCGAGTTTCTCACCCGAGCCCAAAGGACGAGGGTGCAAGGGTACATTGTCACAATTACAAGGGTAATTTGTAAGGTTTTTTAGGAAAACTGAACACAGAAGGCCAAACAGATTCTCAGATGTAATTTCTAGCACAAAAAAGTGTGAATATAAGTAATTTAGAAAAGGAGACATTTTTCTTGCAGTAAACATTATTTCGACTCAAAATCATTTTAACTTTTCTATATTTATGGAAATGTTAAATCAACTAAGCTTTGATGTTGGTTTTTGTGTACCAAGTCCTTCTTCCGTGTTATAGGTAAAGGGAAAATCATTCTCAAATCTAGAACCTTCTGGCACAGGTAAGCGTCTTATGAACAAAACTTGCTGACTACACATACATTAACAAGAAAAATCTGCTTTGTTTCACTTAGTTCTCTTTCTGCTCTGTTTTCCAGCTTTCTACTTTGTTGCCTTGTTTTCAGACTCTCTTAGAAACATAGTAGAAGCCTAGTAATGTTATTTTGATTTCAACACTTGAAGTTGCTACGCAAAACAACTTTGAACAGTCTTAGCCCAGACATAAAAGGTAGAGATAATATGACAGCAGTTTTTTTGGTCACGCTATACAGATCATCGACACCTCCATGTCAACTTATGCCAAACAAGCAGCTAGGTGGGTGTTGGTCTCTCTTCCCAAGTAACAAGTGATAGGATGAGAGGAAATGGCCTCAAGTTGCACCACAGGAGGTTTAGATTGGATATTAGGAAGAATTTTTTCACCGAAAGGGTTATCAAGCATTGGAACAGGCTGCCCAGGGAAGTGGTTGTGTGACCATACCTGGAGGTATTTAAAAGACGCGTAGACGTGGTGCTTTGGGACATGGTTTAGTGGTGGACTTGGCAGTGCTAGGTTAACAGTTCGACTTGATGATCTTAAGGGTCTTAAATGATTCTATGATTTTGAACACTGCATTTAATTTAAAAGTAGAATTGAAAGAACAATTGTGTCATGAAAAGGAGGAGTTAAAAGAGTCTCAGGACAGTAAAGGTATGAAAACAGTCTTAACGAATACAACTTGAGAAACTTGATCAAGTGGTAAAGACAAAAGGGAATTTTTAATCTTCTAAATTCTGTATGTGAGATGAAATTAGAACATTAATATGCAGAAATACAAATTTAGGCACCTAACCAATAAAAAAAAGGTTTTTTTAAGACATCACAGAAGAAATAAGAGAGCCACAGTTATTAAAAAAAAGACTAAAGATACCAGAACTGGAGCCAAAAGGAATAACCATGAGAAATTAAAAATAAAAATCAAAGCCAAAAGGGTGTTCTTTTGGGGTTCGACTCCAGGTCTACTGAATGGCTGTTAACTTCAGGTCATTACAAATGTGGCCTAATTTGAAAATCCTTCATACTAGATAGATACACTGCCTTTCATGTAGAGTATCATAGACATACACGATCCTTTATTCTTAATTTATAATTTTAATTTTTAATTTTTCTTAATTTATAACCAGGCAAGGTAAATTAGAAGTAATACATCCTTGATTACAGGCTGTGGCTCGCAGATGACTGTTCATGAGCCAGATGGAAGAAACTCCCCTTTTTCTCTGCAGGGTTTAGGTCTTACAAATTTAAAGAAACATAGAATTGCAGTTCTGTCAAACAAATATACAAAACACAGGTTTCTAAAGAAAGCTGAGCACAGATGATAAGAAGGACTATTACACTTCCCTACACTTTCTGAGAACTGGATTCCAGTTGAGATTATCAGTTATACACTACCAATGAAATAATGATCTGAAACTGCTTTCCCTAGTACATACCTGTGTGTTCATACTTATGTCTCAATAATGAGCTGCTCTTCTGGAATATTTTGTCACATAAATCACATGCATACATCCCATTTTCTGTTTTTCTCATCTTTTTCTTTGGGGGTGTTGAATCAGAATCATTTTGATCTTCTACATTCGATACTCCTTCTGAGCTAGTGTCTTGCCTTTCATCCTTAAGAAAAATTACAAAAAAGATTGAGTTCAATAAAAAAATGCACTGATGCAGCACACAATTTATAAAATGTAAGCTGAAGCTGCACTGTTCTTCTCGTTCAATTCTGTAAACAGCCAAACAAAATTGTTTAGACTTACATAGTCAAAAAGAACTTTCGCTGCATCGCTGTGCTTTGCAGCCCTGCCACCATATAGATGCAGAATTCTCACTGGGACTGACTTTAATCACATCCAAATCTGACTGTTGGCCAGGTCTAAGCTACACTGACACATCATGTTTTAGGGCCCGTATAATAAATGTAATGTTAGGAAGGAGAAGAAGATTACAGACCTATAAAGTACCTCAATAAGTTGGAAGAGCAAATTTGATATCTAACTGCATTTCTCAACTAATGTTTGTCACCCACATTTTGCTACCTCGTGGATTTTATAGAAGTTAAGGCTGTATTTTTTGATGAAGTTTTCACAAGAAGCTATTTAAGTTACCATTTGAATTTGCATATTTGACTACCCTCTTCTTTGTAAAACTACCACAAATACTACTTAACCCAAAATTCGGGGAACTTCAAATGTTTCATTAATAAATAAAGTTTTAAAAATATCATAACTGTTGTCTGTTTCTAAGCATTTCAGGAGCTGAAGCTCACCTGTAAGAAGCACAGTATCTTCTACTGATATCAGCAGTATCACTACACACAGAATTAATTTTATCATATATTATCAAATCTGAATATAAAAACGTACGTTGGCTACCTCAAATGTTGTCTGTCTCATAAGTTTTAACATATAAGCAACCTTGTAACTCTTCAAGGCTCCTCAGTCTCTTGCAATATAGAAGCCTGCATAAAATGCCAAGCAGCCAATTTCTAAGACTTAATTAGGAACACTCAGTCTTTCCATGAGCCACTTCTCTGTTCTTCTCTGTCCCTACCTCAAGGGGTTTCTCTGGAGGATTGCCTCTGATTAGATCACATCTGCATGTACCCAGGGAGGAACAGGGCAGGATACAGGAATGGCAGATAAAGAAGATAAATACCTGCCCAACTCTCAATTGAGAATACGTACGAATTTTGTTTAAAGTGCCATTATGGTGCAGGATGAACTCAGCTACTCCGCAAGCCAAGAAAGCAAAGCGGTGTGAAGGGAGTAGCCAAAAATTCCAATGAGTTTATTTTCTGGATATGGGGAAAGAGGAGATACGGAGCCAGCAAGAAACACAAGCCATGGCCTTACTTTGCTTTTTGATCAGGAGAATTGGACTGTCTTGAAAATACTAAGCACTAATGTCCTAGAAGACATTTCAGAATGACTGAATATGGTGAAGAACTGACTTATCCACACACAGAACTATACAGTTTCTGTCAGTCTGGACTCAAGCTGCCTGAGCTAACGAGCTTTGCAGAGGACTTAACAGTAACATCTACTACCCGTTAACAATCAAGCCAAATAAACCTGATAAATTAAAGTGTAAATATAAGCTACCTTGACAGTTTTCTGTTCGTTAGCATGGATACAGAATAAATACATCACACACAACATACAGGAATACAGGGACCGAAGTACCTGATTTCCATTGGCTTGGGTCTGTTTTGGTGGTGTTTCTTGAACTGCAGGACTAACTGTAGTAGAGTATGTATAAGCCACCTGTGGAATCAAAATGGTTTGCTTATTGGCAGCGAGAGCTCTCAAGCATGGAACGCTGTTCTGGTCAGCAATGGCAACAATTGTAGGTAACTGAGCAGTGACTGTAGGTATAGCAATATTTATGGGATTGGCACTTGGTGGGATTACATTTACAATAGGATCAGAGTCTGTAATATTGTTGTCCTTTTGTGGTTCTTTTTTTGCACAAGTTAAGTTCAAAGGTTCTTCTTGGACAGAATAAACACTGTTCTGGTAAACACTAGTTATGGTAGATCTTTCCAACAGTTCTCCATGTTGCTTTGGTAGCGAAAGGTCAAGAGGTTCAATTTGTGGCTCTTCTTGTACACCCTCTGCTGTGTACGTATAACCCTGTGAATTTCTTGATGAAGAAAGGTTTAGTGGCGATGGGGATGGCGTGCTACTGCGTGAACCATTCAGAGTTGATCCCCCTGGTAAAGTCTGAGATTTTGTTGTATTGACAGGATTTTGTGAGTTATTTGTGCTGTTCTGGGGTTCGCTTACATTTGTAGTTGCTGCTTGATCATCATTATCTGCAGGACTGCTTAATTTAACTTGTTCAGGAGAAGATGGTCCAGAAGACTGCACAGAAATTTGTCCAGCTTGCATTTTTTCAAACCACTTTTTTACCACATCCAGTGGTAGGTTTACTGAATCTGCTATTTTTGAGAGCTCTTCTGCGCTTGGTTGTGCATTTAATGCATAATACGCTTTTAGGAGCGATAAAAGGTTCTTTAAAGGTGGCTGACCAGGAGATAAGTTGTTCTCCCCAGTTTCTGATGGGACAGGGGAATCGGGCTTCTCAGCTTCTGTTCCACTGGGCTGAGGAAGCTGAGGAGGATTTTTCGTTTCATAGTGCTTTAATTCTTGAAGTGCATTAAGATCTCCTGGACAGTCATCACAAAGAAGACAAGTGCTATCGTTGGTCTCTCCTTCAAAGTTCTTCTCTTTCTCAGACTTCACCGTAAGATCTTCCGGTAATTTTTCATTTTTGCAACTATTTGTAGGAACAGTGTTTTCTTTTTTTAGATTTTGTGGAACAACCTGAAGTTGACTTGGCTGCTCCAAGCTGTAGTTGATGATAATTTTGGTTGTCCCATCTTGGTCAACCAAAGGAAGACTGATAGCTGAAATGAGGGAATGGCCAGCTTGTTGTATAGATGCATTGTTGATTGTTTCTTGTTCTTTGGATGCAAGATTGGCATGATTGTTTTCCAATACTTGCCTTATTACGTTACCATCCACTGCCACTTTAAGTACGTTTTGAATGTCACTTAAGTTGATGCTTATGGGAGACACCAGACCTACTGTTGGTAGAACAACAGCTTGCACCACACCCTGAGGAGAACTGGTTGCCTGCAATGGGCTACCACCACTAAAAACCCCATTCTGCAAAGGGGTCGAACAATTAATTCCTGAAGCAACCACTATGGGCTTGAATTCATAATCCACAGGTTCAGTTTTAATTTGGTTAACAGGAAGTTGCTCTTGCAAGGGTTTATTTTCTATCTTTTGTCGTATCTGTGGTCTTGCTGGGCTACCTGGTGATGCAGAAAGGGAAGGGGACGAGCACTGAGATGTCTTGAGCCCTGACCGGGCTCGACCATTCACGGGCATCAAACCAATACACTTCTTACTGCTTATGTGTGAACTGTATGAACCAGAATGGGAAAAACGTTTCTTGCAGTTTGGGCACTCATATGGCTTCTCTCCTAAAGATAAAAAAAAAAAAAAAAAAAAAAAAAAAAAAAGAAGAAGAAGAAAAGAGGCATATGCAACAGTTTACTAGGTTACAGCGTAACTTCCTCAAGCAATAGTAAGTAGAAAAGAATACATCAAAATGACCTCTCAAACAGTCCTAGGGAAAAAAAAAAAAATCTTATACAGTGAATTGAACAGTAAGAGTAATTATGTCATCTATAGCTCTGATCCTAGGGTCCTTTAACAAGTTTGTGATCAGCTAGTAGATATAGGATGGAGCCCACATGATCATGATACGTTTCAGTATTTCGCAGTAACTGTCTACATATTATATAAATGAGTCTATATGATACTTGCAGATTTCATTAAACTCCATTCACTAATTTCAGAAGCTGCATAAACTACTTCAGAATGGAAAAGAATTAGAATATGATTAACTACAGAAAAAAAGCCATAAATGCAAATCATAATTGAATAAGGAGCTATGCACATTTTATTGCAGCAAACTCAATTACAATATATCCATATCTTCCTACAATACTCATCAGCTGAAAACCAGGCAAAGTTTAAGTAAAGGGAAACCAGACACATATAGAAGACAGATGTATATTTGCGTTCAGAGATGAATATCAGGTTAAACTGCCAGGAAGAGGCAAGCAACTATGCAGTCGTCGCACCCCTAGTAAGAGTTGGCTTTTCAGGGCATCTGTTCTACAGAGGAAAAGGAAAGAGCCAAAACAGCAGGCTTGCTTCAGATTGAAAAGTACGTTGACTGAGGCTTTTCCACTCACAGGCACAGTGCCACTACCCTCTGGAAATGAAATGAAGATGATGTTTGCTGAGGGAGGACTTCTAAGTGAGGTGCACTTCATTGCTCATGGCCGAGCAACTGATAAGAAAGGAAAAGATGGCCTAAAAACTTGTTTTCAGACTTTCTGTCAATGGCTAAATCTGGGTTAAAGACAGAAATTGAGAATCTCTTTTGAGTGACCACATTTAACTTATTGTTATATTATATACTGAAATATATTATTATATATTACATTTCTTATAAATTGGAACTTTTCTTATAAATTGAAACTGTTGTGATAGTATAACACAATCCTAGACCTGTGTCCTAGGCTATTTTAATATGACTAGTCTTGAATGATGAAAATCACAGCCATAGTAGGAAGCATAGTTCTTATGTCCCGATTATTATCACTTAAAATTTTCTAGCAAGGCTCATAACATGCTGAATGATCTGCAAACATTGAGATAAAACAGACAAGTGAAAAAGGACCAGAAGGATGCCCCCATTTCTTCTGCCACAAGTGAAGTTTTCCTTAACTGTCAGAGCTTAAGCTGCAACTGTAAATCCTCTTGAGTTATTCGACATATTTCCTGCACACAGCTGAAGGCTGCCATCAGTGCTTACAGAGTCCCAGAGGGAAAAAAAAATAATAAAGGAAAACAGTAGTATTTTAAACTTAGACTTACAAGACTGATATCACATCAAAGTTATAAAGAGTAGAAATGGCAACATTACTACATAATTCAATGCTTGGTTTATTTACCACTGTGGATTCGTAGGTGCTCCTTTAAGTGATGTTTATATTTAAAAGCTTTTCCACATTCAGTGCACTTGAATTTTCGATTACCACTGGACTGCGACACATGTCTCTGTGAGAAAGAATTCATAATTATTGCATAGGACAGCATGTTGGAAAAACATCTTCTATTTTTACATTGTAACAGAGAAAATGCAATACAAAACTGAACAGAATCAATCATAATTTTAAGAGACTGAAGGTGGTATGCGTTATGCATGAAAAAGAAACAAATTAGAAGTCAGGTTAAAACTGAGCCATGTGTATCTTCTGAATAAATCTGGTACAGTAAAAAGAAAAAAAAAAAAAAAACCAACCCAAAATATATTTGCCCCTTCTCCTAACTTCAGATGAAGCTTGCACTGACATGTTATGTGAGTAAGAAGTTCCAGGATGCATGCTAATGCTACTTGTGAAAGCAAAAAAAACCAAGAAAAAACCCAAGCCCACCACCCACAGAATATGTCATACAGGATAGAGAAACATTAAAGCATATAAAAGCCTGTTTAAAGTTTAATCAGTTGACTTGATTTTTCCATTTACATGCTTCCAGCGCTTACTGTTGGCCTTGGATTCCTCTATGTAATGGTGCCACAGGATTGCTCAAGAGAAGATGGCTCAGTGACAACAAAGGCACTCTCAGTCACAATTAATTCTCAAAATAAATGCAAAAAACTAAATTAAAATAAATAACAATATGGAGGGATTTCCCAGGTACACAACATCAAGCCTCTTCACTATTTGCACTGAAGTTCTGATTATTTTTGTTATATTTCGCGTTGTGACAGGATTTATTCTTAAGCTTCAAATTATTTTATCTTTGTTGTTATACTAGTCTAAAAAAAGCAAAAGCTAAGAAAGAAGTATAAATACATGTAGTTTATGTGATAAGCATATGCAAGATATAGAATTTTATCACAAACTGTATAAATTGAGAAATGTGTATTTTTAAAGACAAAAATCACATACGTTTTAGAAGTCAGAGCAGCTTAATTACCAACATGAAATGGAGGAATTAGAAATCTTTCTGTTCAAACAAATTCTTTATTTAAAAAAACAGCAGCTCCTTTTTAAGTAGAGCTCACTTTGCAAAAAGATACTCTACGACCATTTGGATGCAGCTGCAGATTTTTGGTAACGGGGGCAAGTATTTTCATAAACTCATTAATAGAGCTATTCAGGTACTCTGGGGAAACAGCCTGCCTACAGGCAGCTACCACGCACGGCTGGCGGGCACTAACTTCCTCTGGTGTGAAACCGTGGCGGGCAGCTCCTACACCTAATTCTGGTCCACTGCGGCGGGCGGCACTGGGAGCAGACGCTCGCCGAGTGCGGAGGCTACTCCCCGAGTGCAGACAGGGCGACCGGGGGCTGAGATCTGCGCTGGAGAAGCGGGGATGAATAAAAAGGCAGGGTGATGTTCCTGTTCTGATTTATGCCTTTAGATCTGAAGAACCCGCAGCCGTGCAGTTTGCTGGATGAAAGTCCGAGCACTCTGCTATGAGATATGCTGTCCAAATTATCAACCCTCCCCGCTCTACACCCTGTCCTCCTTTATATGATACAGATGCTAACAGAAGACAAATTGAAACAAGATAATCTAAACCGCTTCCAAGTACTCTAATTTGACAGTTCCCTTGGGTAAGCATTTGGTTAAGCTGCAGTTTTCACCTCTCAGCAGATACTGCTCCCACCCTCCTCGGGGTGGGCTCCTTCCCACCTCCTCCCAGGCTTTGCAGCAAGGTCTCCGCTCTGACTTATCCCGATTAGCACTTGACCCTTATTCCTGGGTTTGTCAGCTGTCTTTTGCTAGTCCACATGGCTTTTCAGCTTTGTTTAACTAAGGCCCTTGAAGATGATGTTCTAGATGATTGTGCCTGACTCGCTGCATTTCACTTTAATGATCCAGCTTCACTGAGTCTAGAGGACCGTGTCAGGATTTACTTAAGCCTGCAGAGAATCAGTTACTACTGTTTGACTTGAGATTATACAAGTTAAAGGATCTCAGCACATATACAGCTACTGCAGATGTTGGACTACATAAATATTCATACCAAATATTAGTGCATGTATTCAATCTGTCAGAAATGTTTCTGCTCCAGTCTTTAAAATTCAATGTTCTGCTTCCAAGGCATGGAAGCCCACATTTCTCTTATCAAATTTTTAATGAGTTTTCTTGTTTTCTTGGTCATAGCTATAACCTGCGTTGAACTCTCTGCTAAGCAGTGTTTCCATCTACTTTGCCTTACCTTCTTACATTTGTAATTCTTTATTCAGCTTTCTTGCTGTCTGTCCTATACTCATCTTTTTTACAAATCTGAAACATCCTCAGAGTTACTCTCCAGGCTCTTTAAAACTAGCTGAGAATCATAACTCTTCTCTAAAGTACCATCTTTGATACTCTTTCACCTTCATTTTCTCAGATTCAAATGTTTTTCCCCCTTTCAGTACTGCTAAATCCACATTTTTAGTGCTAAATCCACAATTTTTTTGTGCCTCTGATGTGTGATATATTTTTGATGCACCATACATAACTGCTGGTTTCTGCTCATTAAAGAATTAACCACAGCATTCAAAGAAAACTCCTCTGCATTCCTTAAAGGACTGAAAGAAGAAACATTAAGGTCCGTAACTAGCCACTAATACGTCCCTGCATCAAACATTTACTTTGCTTAGGACTAAAGTCCACTCTTTTCATACCAGACAACCAAAACTTATTAATGGGAATCTTCAAAAGTTATCTGGAAGACAGGAATTACAGGTACATCAGGGTTTTTTCACAGATTGTTTGACCATGGTCTTCAAGAGCGGCCATTTCTCAGCGGTGTCCACAGCAATATGAAATTTTCACAGACTACCTACGGGTGCTTTGTAAATTGATGAGAAGAAAAAGAACACACGTATGAGAAGCACTTGTTCACACTTCAACATCTTTTTTGGTGCTTCACATGTGAAAGCAGATGATGCGTACGCAGCACCACCTCAGACCAACCGTTAGTGGCGTAGGAGCAGCCAGGGGAGCCGCGAGGGACGCCGGGGATGGGGAGGAGGGAGGGATGAAGGAGGAGGTGCAGGATGGCTCTCTGCTCTCCACTGGAGCAGAAGTAGCTGCAGTTGGGCACATTTCCCCCTTCCTCAGAGGGAGGCACAGTGCGCACACACCTCTTCCCCTGCCTTCACTAGATATTATCTTTGCTTGTTGCTTCCTTGTACAGAGCAACTACAAAATGGTCACATGCCGGACATTAACCAGCTAACAAAGTTATCCAAATAATCTACTTTCACGTGAAGTCCTTTCAGAATAAGACATTAAGTTTTGAAGAGGCATCTGTTTAAGATCCACAACCAGGAAGTCTATACTTTACTATGGAAAAAAGTTAATTTTCCATTACACAAATGATTTAACCACATACATGCACATGAAGCTGATTCTGAAGACATGACAACTTTGTGACAATAACATAAACAAATACATGTTTTAAATTTACCAAGTATCTGAACTATTGTAGTTTTGATTCTGGCTATGGCTCTAGAGAAAAAATACACTTAAACTGGTATAATATTGAGTTCCAGATACTTAACAGAAACAACATTTATCAAATGCAATTGTGCCTTCAAAAGTATAAACCCATTAAAATATATCTGCAGAAACACAATTTAAGCTTCCCTTTGTAGCAATTCTTCTGAGATTGTTTACTCGCTTGGTATTTTTTGTCTTTTCATTCAGCCTACATGCAAATATAGGAGAGGCTTCTAGCCCCTCCAACTACTTTATTCTTCTGCTTTTAGGCTTCTAGCTGGAAAAACTGAAAATAAACGTGGTAGCTCACAAGAAAGCATTATACAAAAAGCATTCATAGATTTTATAGTTAGAAATATAAGATGTATACAAGATGACAGTCACTTTAAAGTGGAAGCCAAGCCAATAAGAAAGCAAGGCAGAAATTAATTGTTCATGGGAAATATATTTGAATAAATAAGAACTGCCATGCCAGAATACACTGGTGAGGTTATTCCAAACCGTGTGAGACAATAAAATCCCTGTAGCAGGATGGCCAATACTTCTTGTAACAATTTTTCCTATTTAATTTACCCATGAAAGTAAACATTCAGGTATAAAAATGTATAAAAAATTTTTAAGCCTGTTAAATTCTTGGACTTGGTGATACTTTGTAGAATGGAGGTTAATATGCAATGTGTAAAAAAGCATCTCCTTTACTCTGTTACAGCCTTTCAGTTTAATGAAAGATCTGTTGGTTTGGAGCTGCAAGAAATATTGAAGTACCTTTCCCTTTACATTCTTTTCACTATTTACTGTTTTGCATCTTTCTGTGATGTTTCTCTCCTGTTTCTTCTCTGGAGAGTATCAATCTTTTTAGTCTGTCCTTAGAAGGGAACATCTCCAAGCCTCTCTCTACAACCTGGTGGTGGAAAATCTGTATCTTTTTTCCTTGGCCAATTCCTGACTGTTTCAGTGAGTTTCAGTCAGTTCCTGAGCCTCGGAGTGCCTCTGATAAGCTATGGAAGCATGTAATTGGGGATGGATGATAGGAAATTGTAGGGGTAAAAGAAGAAAAGAAAAAAAAGGGAGGGGGGAACAGAATCTCAGATGGCTAAATCATGGAAGGCATTTCAGGGAGCCGTGCCCTCAGGTCAACCCATGAACCAGAGAAAACAAGCTCAGAATATCTTTAGCCCTTTTTGTTGCTTAATTTAGTACTAAAGTGTTGTATTTTATGCACAAATTTTTTCTATATTGTCTTATAGCATGGATTGCATTTAAAAACTGTATCTCACAGTTCAAGCAAATGAATCAACACAGTGGTTTGTTTCTTAAGGGCAAAAACGGGTACAGCAAATTTTGAATTAGCCAAACAGGATTTATGACAGGAAAATGCGTTTCACTAAAGATTTGAAATTAGACTTGAGTCACAATTTTTATGTAGTGTTAGCCAACGAACAGACAAAACCTAATTACCTATAAATGCAACAAAGCACTTCCAAAAACTAAAATTTAAACCCAACCACACTGCCTAGATGAATGAAAATACAGGAATTCAGATCTCATCCTTTGACAGCTATGGAAGAAGTCTGACTTCAGTAGCAAGTTTAAGTGTGTGCTCTGGGACTGGGACTTCAGCATGTAGATAATCTGATGCAAACAGCTTACTTGCTCTGTACATTTTTGCTCACATAACACATCACAGCGTTGTTACAGAGGATGCTAAATCCTTAATTCAGATGCCACTTACTTGATCTCTTCCTGATTTGTGTGATGTCATGTGGCGGTCGAGCTGCGTTCTGTATGCAAACGTGTAACTGCACAAGGAGCAACTAAAGTTATCTTCATTTTTTTCATGGCGATATTTAATGTGTTCCTTCAGAGAGGTAAAACGCTTGTACCCTCGATCACAATATGGGCAAGTAAGCAGTTGGGAAAATGCATCGGGTGTTCCTACACAGGAAAGACAATACACCATATTTAAACAAATCTAAGTTCCAAACTTATTACCATCAACAAACATGCTTTACATTTACATATATTACTGTAAGAAAACATGCAGTTGGTAGACGCTCCATCTATTTTAGAAAAGGACTAATGATAATTTTTTTTTTTTCCACAGGTATTATGTTACTAACTACAATATGGTATGGTTGCCCCAGTGTTCGCTGGAGAGAGTCAGCACAATACAATTACCCAAAACACCTCGCAGTGAGTCTGCTGGACTTCCCAATACAGCAGTAGAGCTTCTATGTGTGTATTTCTGTTTAAAAAGTGTTCTGAAAATTGTGAAACATGGTTTAAGATCTAGTAATCTTTGTAGATCTGGTTAGTTCAATCACAGACAATCCTCAAATCCTGTTTACAAATTTAAGTCTATCACCGAAACATCTAATAGTCATCCTGTTTTCAGCTCCTAAGGAATAAATAATGTTTGCAAGCTGCAGAGAATATTTTTTTCTTTCTCTTTACCTAACACAGAATTGTAAGTGAAAAGAGAACTGAAAAAAAATTAGTAGAAACGTGGCTTATAATTCTTATATCTGGACCTGCTGGAGCAAGTCCAGAGGAGGGCCACAAAAAGGATCAGAGGGAAGGAACACCTCTTCTATGAGGAAAGGCTGAGAGAGTTGGAGCTGTTCAGCCTGAAGAAGAGAAGGCTCCAGGGAGACCTTGTAGCGGCCTTCCAGTACCTAAAGGGGCCTTATAAGAAAGATGGGGACAGACTTCTTAACAGGGTCTGTAGTGATAGGACATGGGGTAGTGGTTTTAAACTAAAAGAGGGTAGATTTAGACTAGATATAAGGAAGAAATTTTTTACAATGAGGGTGGTGAAACACTGGCACAGGTTGCCCAGAGAGGTGGTAGATGCCCCATCCCTGGGAACATTCAAAGTCAGGTTGGACGGGGCTCTGAGCAACCTGATCTAGTTGAAGATGTCCCTGCTCACTGCAGGGGGTTGGACTAGATGACCTTTAAAGGTGCCTTCCAACCCAAACCATTCTATGGTTCTGTGATACACAGATATGTACCTGTTAGTAGGACATACTGTCAGCAGGACAGAAAGGAGAGAGGACATACTGTCTGAGTGACAGAAAGGAGAGAGATCAAATGTGAGGCCATAAATATGACTCTAAGGTGATCTACGGAATCTATGCTGCTGGCTTTCATGAAGTTACTTCTATATCAGTACAGGACAAAGTGAAATCAGATTGAAGCTGAATATTAATTTCACAAGTCTACTTCTGAGAAGTCACCATTTATGGAGTTTTAACTCCATCTCTTCTTATCAGCATATATTATCCCCCATATATAGTAACTTATTCTATCCTTGAAAAATTAATTTTTAAAGGATTGAAAAAAAAAATCTTTCTTTATAAATTGATAAAAGTGTGTTTAAATAAATGTAGAGTTTGTTGTATTTGATCAAACTATCAATTTATAAGGTGTGGTATCTTCCAATGACCATGCTACTCTTCCATGCTTCAAGGGAAATGGGAAGAAAATTTTGCAAGGATGCACTTATGCACTGTTCTGAGTGAAAGCAGGAGAGGAAGGTGGAAGGTCTTTCCTGATTATCATTTTATGCTCTGAAGCACAAGGGGCAAATTTGTAAGCACTGTCATTTTAAGTTGCAGAACTATAAGCATTATTAATACCCATAAAATTAACCAGTACTTTAGAAAGTACTTCTGAATTATTTATCTTCATGACCTCTTCCAGCAGTTATCACCATAGATTGATTATATGCTCTATAAAGTAGCAATTTCGTTCTGTTTGTGTGGAATTTACTGACTTTATTTTTACTAAATGTACCATTGTTCTTGCAACAGTGAAAAGGAAAAGAAGAGTCAGACCAGTTTTCTTTATTACTAAAAACCACCTTCTCTGTCATATAGGTTCTTTTACACTTGTTATGGCAACAGGCAAGGTAACACTCATATTGCACTGGTTTTTGTGTTGTTCTACCCCTTTCTGCTTTTCCTGGATCAGCCAGGTTGTCCAAAAATGAACCTCTCCCCACATGTGTAGTCACAGTATGCTTCCCTTCAATTCTCTTTTTTCCATCTACAATTCAATTCACCTGACATAAAGAATATTCCATTTCAGCACAAATACAACTCAGTGGAAATATCAGAAACACGTTAACTTAAATTCTGTTTCCAATGGAGCAAATGGTGAAGTGGCAATGGTTTCCCAAAGCCACTGATGACTCTAATTCTCTGTCACTTCTCTTGTTCAGTCCCCCAGTTTGGAAGCAGGTATCTTTAGCAAATATCACTACATTTTTTGGCATTTTCTGTTCCAAATTATTACAACGTTTAACATCATTGTTCAGCACCGTGATTTTCAGAATACTTCATTGTGAACTTATTGGGCTAGGTCTAATATAAATTATTAAAACAAATGTGTATTTTTAATGATTACATGGAAATCATATTGCAAGGCTGTAGAACTAACTTGACAATCTGTGCCACTGCAAACACAGATTGAAATCTTAAATTATAATTTTTAAGATGCTACTGTTGAGCATATATCTTGCTTGAATTTTGCAAAACTTGTAAAGTAAACCACAAAATATTAGTAATTCATGTCCTATTTCTGTATATAAATAGGCATGTACACAGTTTAAATTTCTCAAATATTTTAATTCACTTTTTTGCTAAAATCTCTAATACCATAAAATCTCTGGAAGAGCAGAACAAAATTGTTAGCATTACCCCTTTCACTGCTCTGCCTTAGATACCAGTACAGTAATACAGTTCCAATGACATTTTAAGTTCAATTATGTACATCTTTTTTAAATGACTGGAACACAAACACTCCTAACCCTTTATGTAGGATGTTACTTTCTTTTGAAAAATCTTAAGTGCTCCAATAAAGGAACACAATCTGGTTGAAACTGCAGTTGTCACAGGTTATGAAAGCTGAACACTTCAGAAAGCAGCACAGAATGCAAAACCAGTCTGAACAGGTTTTGCCTTCAAATATTTCATTATGAAGATGCCTTCAATGTTTCATGATGAAGAAATGAACAAAGTATGACTTATCTCACTCAGAAGAACATCTTAAGCATGAAACTTCCTCAGAGAAAACAGACATCTACTTAAAAATAACAACTGGTCATTATTTTTTCACATAAATATTTATGTATAAACAATGTTTCTTTTTTCTCCATTGCTGTCTTTTCAGGAAGAGAAAAAAAAAAAAGCCAGTCATAGACTGGCTACCTAATAAAAGAACTCCTATCTAATAGATCCTTTTGGGCATTTTGTTTAGAAATATAAAAAGACAAGAAAGATGTTATAACTCCCCCAAAGTTAGTCTTACATAAAACCACACTATCTTACTTCACTCCCACTATATTTAATAAATGTTTGTTTTGTTCTTTCATATAATGCTACCAAATAGATTTATGAAAGCTTGAATTTTTATTTCCTTACTTGAGGTTATCATTTATGTACCCATACAACTGAACTCCAGTGCTTGTCTTGTTTCACAAAATCAAGTAGTAATGTTTTTTGTATGATGATCCCATCCTCTTATAATTATTTAACTAAGATTCCGCCCCCCCCCCCCCCAAAGTTACATGTGTATGCATTATTGTCTTCTAAAATACAACAGAACTTTTGGGTCAAGTAGTTAGTACAATTTATTTTGTAAGAACTGAACTGGTGGCACATTTACCATTTTCATCCTGACCACTAGCTTCTGGTGTGCCTTGTCTCTGGTCCTCCTCAGGTGCTTCAGGGTAGATAACAGCTGTATCTTCTTGTTGAAGGAATTCTTCAACATTAGGGTCATGGTTTTGTTCATTTTCTGCATCAGAATCACATTCATCTTCTTTCGCTAAGAATGAAAAACAAGATCCAAGATATGAAATGAAGAGTTTAAAAAGAACGTAAATGAGATTCAGTAATTCACATTGCCAAATCAACCTCTATCCAAGGATTTCAAAACTCTTTACAAATACTAGTACGGGTAAAGCCCTTTAAGATGCAGGAATATGCCAAGTTTTAAAAGAGAGAACCAGTGGCATAATGACATTTAAAAATTTGACTAAAACCACAGTTTGCCTCTTCAACTCAGTGTATTTTTATCATTTTAGATTTAGCTGTTCCCCTCAATGTCCCTAAAAATCTTAAATGCACCGTTAATTATCATTTAGCCCTTGTAGTCTGAAGGCCAGCTTACCGTCTTAGCTCCTATGTTTGCAAAAGTAAATCTGTCGCCTTCGAGACATAATTTTTAATGTTATTTAAGACCTGTTCATTAGTGCAAGCCCAGAAGATATTTAAACTCTGAATAACAAGTTGGCTGGCTGAAATGTAGCGAACTTGAACTTTGAGTGGCTTGTTCTCCAGTGTTGGAAATGGCTATCAAAAAAGTTTCAGATCTAGTTAACATCCTTCAACATTTTCCAGTTTAAAACTTAAGAAAACAATCAATGAACAACTGTATTTCAAAATTAACAAATAATAAATTAAATATTTTACTTAACGTTTGTATGATAAATATTTGCTATCAAGTATTTGCCTAAATACATTGTTCATAGAGTTTACTTTCACCATGGTGGAACATTCTGTGAGAGCTCTGCCTGTGGCACACTAAATCATGACAGATCTTCTCCACTATTAATAATGTGAGGTATATTTTTAATAGGAAGGAGAAGTTTTATGATTCATCTCTCAGTGTGAAATCACATACTCAATTTACAATTTGACACAATCTTTTTATGACACGAGGCAGTCTCACATATAGACTGTAATGCAATACATAATGTAGTTCTCCACACTTGTTTGGAGAGATCTGACTTTATAGTAACTAAAAAGAGTGTGTGAATCTACAATTTTAAAAATATCAATGTTTAGGTTTTGGGTTTTTTTTGTGTGTGTGTGTGGTTTTTTGTTTTGTTTTGTTTTTTTTTTTTTTTTTTCCGCCCCCAAATAAGGCTTACCCTGATAATATCTAACTATTTACTGTTAAGGGCATTAAAAACCAAAAAAGTCTAAAAATCTTTTAAAAAGCTGGATGGGCCATATGTTAAATTTTCTGTCAACCAGAGAAAGAACAAAGCATCTGTTTTTGTTTGGTTCTGAAACTGAGGTACGCATTTTATTTTGCCTTCTGTATAATCAGTACAAACAGAGGAGTTGATAAGAAGATACAGTATTAGCTCAAGTTTAATTTGGTACATTACTTATTAGTTTAAAACACTATCTGTTGACCCGTACTGGTATTCTATACAATTACAGGTAAGATCAGCGCCATTCCTTGTTTTGCTCTTAGGAGATGCAGTGGTGCTGCAGCGGCACTGGGGTCAGCCCTCGTGCCAGAGGACTGCTCTGTGCCACTGGTCAGTGACATCTCCGCACCCAGGACATTTGAAAGGAGCCCAGACTCTTCTTCCTCAGCTAAAACACTGCTTACCATTAAAGACCTCTAGTGTGGAAGACCAAAGCGGTTTATAAAGAGAGGTCAGAGAATGTCAAAGATTTCAGAAGGATACTCACCTAGCCAAAATTCAATAGCACTTTATGAATAAGGGACTCAGATTAACAAAGAAATACCTGTACATCCAACTTCATCTGTCTGAGCTTCAGGCCCCAGGATTTCCTTTGTTTCTTTTCCAGCTGAAATAGTACATTTCACAAAAAGAAGAATGAATATTTTAAAAAAACCCAAACAAACCAACAAAGAATGCCACACACACAACAACAGCTTAATATATTTATTTCTTCAGCAATTTTTTCCATTTCTGTATTGTTTAGAAGAACTGCATTTAAAACCAATGTTCTTTCAAAAATATGGATTGCACATTATTTCAGCAGTGTGTAATCAGTTGAACCACAAAGATATTCCATGGTTAAAGAAATGAAATCTTAAAAGGAAGCAATACCAAACGCTAACCATTATTTGAAGAGAGGTAAAGACAGGGAGAGTGTGTTCCTCCAGCAAATAAAGAGTCAGCTACTTAAATAACCCTATCTAGAAACACAGCTATCTGATACACTAGAATATTATTTCTGGAAACCAGAGTATCATAAAACAAATACGTTTACATTATTTTCTCCAATTAGCAGTTTTCAGAAATGATTGATAATTTGCTGGTAATGTCTGCAAACAGCTACCTAATGTGTTCTCTTTCTTGTAAATCTTCTAGAAACCACTTATAGGCTGTGACTTCTTAAACAAACAAGGATTTTAAACACATGCTCCCCACTTCAGATCAGCTGTGCACTACAAAAACGTTTCACGTATCAATTCCAATATTCAGTACGAGTTTGCAGATACCAGACGTCCGTAGAACTGATGCTGTGGAGCCTACCTGCCTCTGAAGCTCCAGCAGCTCCTGCTGAGCTGCAGCGCTCAAGGATACAGCATGGAGCTTTTAACTCACTACAGGTTGTTGGTTCAAATCCATCAACGCCCAAGTTGTTCCTAATTTATGTTTGTTGGGTAGCCTAGGCTGGGAAGTTCCTATTGGAAAGGCTGCTACTGGTATTTCTGGCTTATGGCAGGAGTGCATAGGAAAGCTATGGTGGTTGTTTCACTCCTTTATCAGTAGTATGCTACGCTAATACATGTGAAATTAAAGAATTACTTCATGGTTTTATTATGGAAACCTTAGATGCTTCAGAGCTACACTGCAGAAAAAGACTCTTTCATGATACAGGAGGTTAGACTATACAACTGCTATGATTTGAAATGGCAACTGTTATACTGTTGTTTACCTTATTTCACTCTACTTCAGTGCAGGGAAAAATCCTTTGGTTTGGCTAGTCAAAACCCCAGGACATTCCAGCTTTTTAATTACAGGAGAAGCCAATTTCTCCTTTATATGGAAGATGATAAATTCTAGGAGAACCTTCAGTTCTCAGATAATACCAGCTTCCTCAAAGGAAAAGATTGTTAATTCTGTCTACTTCGATAAAATTCCACAGACCCCAAATATCTGAATAGTCACAATCAAGAAATATGCTTAAAAGGAAACTGTAACTCTTAAATCTTACTTTAATTTTAATTGTCATCTAACCGCCCCCCCCCCCCCCCCCCAAACAGTCCACATTTTATTGGCCAATACTGGCTGTGAACCGATTATATTTTTGGCTCATGATACCACAAATTTGGTTCAGAATTTCTAAGATGGATGACTGCACGCAATGCAAATTTAAACTCAAAATTTAATTTCTTAAAAACAAGCAGGATGCAAACGCGCCATTTTTCTTTAAAAAGGGTTTGTGATTTTTCTCCCTTATGAAACAGGCGCTATGGAAAGGGGGAGTATCAGTAAGTTCTTACTCATAGAAATTTAAATTATAGTGTCTCTAGCAAATTCCATTGGGTTCAGTACAAATAAAAGCTATGCTTCCCAAGGGAATGTCAAGGAATTTATGGCATTATAGATTAATGTCAGTGAAGTTAAAAACCCTCTCAACTCTAATAATCATAACCTCTGTTTGGTACTGTGTCTTCCCAATATCTAAAAGTGGGATATAAGACAGGTAGGAGCCCTCTTCCACAGGGGGTGGTCTTCATTAATGCTGTAGGAATAATTAATAATGTGAAAAACATTAAGTAGAGCTCCGCCTTTATAGCTACGTATGGTCCACAGAGGAAGGCAACTTTGCAATTGTGCCCTCAGAAGCCCAATTACCACGCTGCAAATACAGCTGCTGGGAAGCAAGGGAAAGGGATGTGATGATGGGGAACAGATCTTAAGACACCATTCCACCAAGCAGAAGTCACAGCTCTGAACTCCAGAAGAAATTTGAGCTACCTGCTGAATGACCGCTTAAATACAGGTCTCCAAGAATAGCATCTAGGGCATGAATATCCCTCTTGGCATTACATCTGGACAAACCAGATAATTGTAAAACATGTTCTTGGGCTTTTGTATCTCATCACTGCTTATGAGCAGCTGCTTAGAGATACGGTGGGACTTCCTAGGGTTAAATGCTAATGATTTTCAGATCACAGGCAACAGTGTGTACTAGCAGCGAACATGCATGACACGATCACTGTGTCATAGACTGACTGTAAAGATCTCTGCATAGGTAAGATAACCAATCAAATTTAAACCGTTAGCAAAATGGAAATTTTGGTTGTAGGCAGAAAGACAAACTTCACTGAAATTTCCACTGCAGTCTTATCTTCAGAGAAGGGAATAAATTCCAAAGCCCATCAAAAGAGTTGCTAATTTAAATTTTTTAGAGCTAATTTTCTGATATGCATGTAGCAAGCACTGTTTACAGCTTACAGAATTGCCTGATTGTTTGCTTCAAGTAAAAACTTGATCAAAAAGGATGCCACACTTTTTTAGCCTTTGTCCCAAAAGAAATTAATACAAAATAGCACAGCAACCTTCCTCAGCAACCCACCACACTGAAAGAACACAATCCGTCTTACAGCACATAGGCTCAACCTAAAATTTTATGAGTTAAAGGAATTTTTGAGTTCCAGGAAGAGCTTAAACATAACTTCATTAATTTTTAAAGGTTATTTCAAGGTCTGGACAATTTTTTTTTAAATTTTCAATTTTTTCAAAGATATCTTAATACTGGGTCTGAGAATTCTAGATTTGCTAAATACTTATAATACATAATAATGCTTTTAAAATTTATTAATATATTAAGTCAATAAGTTTAGCCTTTGCTTTTTTTTTTTTTAAATTGTAATGTGGGTTTTACTTTAAATAAAAAAAAAAATCATATTAGAGAATCATTGCACACATGAATGCTGGCACACTGCCAACAACTTGTGCAGGATACATGTGGTTCACTTTTTCAAACTCGTATGACTTTCAGTTAAACCTCTCGAGATACACACCTTATATTTAAAACACCTGTTCCAAAGGTCTTTTAGAAATTCAGTTAGAATGACTGGAAACGGAAGGAAACTAATCTGATAAAGAAATGTTACGTGTGTTGTTTCTATTCTTGGGCATTCGTGAGCAGAATAAATATGTAAAAAAATCATTCTGTCAAGTTCAGCTAAAACCAGGAACTTTCAGTACTACTTTACTGATGAAACACAACTTACTAAAACTGCTGTAGTGTATATTTTCTAAAAATAATCACCAGTCCTGAAGATGGTATTAGTGTTGCACGGGCACCTACCCCAGTACCTTTCCCTGTATAAGAGAGATCATGTATTCAATACCTCTCTCTCCAATTTTTAATGTGCAAGCAAGACTGATGATAAGATTTTCAGCTCACACCTTTCTTTCTAGGAAAGCTATAAAAAAGTAAATAGTACTTTACCATAGCAAATCAAAGCTCCATAAAACCTAACGTAGCCTTCATTTTTCTCATGTAGTCATTGCCAAAAATTCAAACAATTTATTTAAAAAAACCTTACTATAAAATACAAAACCCTCCAGACTGCTACAAAAGAGGCTTCAGAACACGTAATTTTTACAGAAGAAATTTATGGTAGTTTGAGCAAGCCTGCATGGCAAGTATTTAATCTTTTGTCTGTCTAAACACTGATGAAAGCCTGTCTTCATCAGCAATGACCAAGGCAGAGAAAACATTGCCTACACTGTGATTCTACAATCACAGTAGAATCTGGCTCAAATGCTTCATTTTAGCAAACAAATTTTAAAAGGTTAAAAATGGTACATTTGAAATAAGGAGTCAAAAACGATGCCACCACACATCTAGAGAAAAACCCCAGAAGGTTGTCTGAGGCAAGACGCTGTGTCATGGCTACCTGTAGGTACATCTCCAGGAAACGATAAGTCCAAAAGGTCTTGACCCAGCACCTCTGTGAGCCAGTGCTGCTCTTCACTCCCTATTTCAGATTTCCTACACAGGGTTTAAGAAATACTCTACACACAGCCCATTTTTATGTAACTGCAGTTCCTGATAGATATAGCCTCCAGTAGAGCAAAGATATTATAGGAGAACTAAGAAAATTACCTACCTAATAATTTAGCTCCAAAATACTCATTTCCCTGCACAGCATACCTTGGCAATAGCAGCTATGTAAAAACAGTCTGAGTTGATGCTATTCTTTGAACTCAGCTGCTCTCTCTCAGCTGGATTGCAGTTAGGGACCATATGACTGCTTTCCGTTCACTTAGATGTGAGGTCATGCAATTTGTCTTAAAACACCAGTTTTAACAAGGTGGATGCTATAGAATTGTGGCTGGAGTTCAGACACAAACAGGGATATACTGGAAAATATTCTGTATCTTTCAGGGGAGTAAGGCCAAATTCCACAATAAATTCCACTAATTTATGCATTTATCCCCATTTGGCTCAAATGTAAGCATGCCGTGTGATATTATGAAACGCAGTATCTGATTCCATAGTAAAAAAAAGGCCCATTTCCTGATGGCTTAAAATTTTTAGCTTCTAAAGCTGCTGCATAATATGTACAACATTTACCTCCTTCCACTGTTTTCAAAACACAGATTCATTATGAGTAAGACAGCCAATTCTAAAACTAATAATCTAAAAATTATTTTTTCTGGCTATATTTTACAAGAGAAAAGTCAGAAGCAGCTCACAGGGAGAAATTTACATCTGAATATTATTTTGTTTCATGTTTTTGGCTTACTGCTTACTCCCCAAGCTGAGCAAACCCTGAACCTTACCGGGAGCTATGGCAGAGACCTGCCACGCAAAAAGACTTGGAAAAACTAAAAGCAAGTAACTAGTTTCTGATCACCCTTGAGAATGCTGCATCCACAGATTTGAAGCTCCTGTTTAACAATGCAAGTAGAATGAATGCACCTCAAAATCTGCCTCAAATATTAAATAAAAAACATAAAATATATTACAGTAAATACAATAGAAAACCTCTTTTTTGATTGGGACTATTACATGTTATTTCAGTAACAAAGTGACCAAAAAAAAGTTCTATCAAACCTTTTTAGAAACCTTTCTCTACCTAACATCATCAGTGAAAATGAACATACCTTCATCTTCCCAGCAACTGTTTGTACTCCCTTCTCTTTCACTGTTTTCTGGTAATACTGTATGGTCTGTTGGCAAGTCATCTTCTGGCACACTAGCATCACAGTCTGCTGCATCAGTTACACTTTCTTCTTCCACTATATGCAATTTATCTTCATCATCTGAATCTGAGTTTGCTTCTACCACGTTATTGTAATTGGTAACTGCGGACAGAAAAGAAGCAAAATACCGATCAATACACTCTTAATTTACAGCATGGAGCTCCAAAGCTTTCAGTACTGTGGCTAGATGCTACATCTGGGGCATCTCTATGGAGTCATATTGTTATTTCTTCTTTCCATATGGGGATGGCAGTGGCTTGTGAGCAACTTGGACATAATGGCAGCACACAAGGAGACATCTGACAGCTGCTGGGCTTCCACCACTCCTAGGAACCGCGATACGCAGGGTGTGCAAAAGCGAGAGGTAAGGCTGCACAAGAAAAGGCAGCAGACAACTCCAGAGTTGTCTTCTGGGCCACACTGAAGCATCAGGCTTCCAACTGGATCACTCCGATCTGGATACCAGCATTATTGTATGTTTCCTTTAAGAATATTATGGCCTGATCAATAGTCTCTGAAACACTTAATACTGATAAACAACATTCTGTTACAGACAGACACGTATAATGAGGACAGGCTGTATGTATATAGCAATCGGTGGGGTATAGCAGGAACAAAACTGCAGGTAAACAGCTGGCACTGAAGACCACGCGACCCCAGGCTGAGCACGCTGCGCAGAGGGTAGCTCATCGCTCTTGTCCAGTCCCACCGAGCAAGCCCTTGCCTGCAGTTTTGCACGCCAGCTCTGCACAGCCAGTCCATCTTCTCACTGGCTCTTCCTGTAACTGATGCCACCCCCATGCTCTGGGTATGTGAATCAAGGAGCAATAAATAGCAATAAATGGAAACAATAAGGGGATTTGATTCAGAAGGGCTAAAGTGCTCCCGATCCAAGCTAAAATGCTCTTATAGTTACACCCAAAGATCACACTAAAGACTCAGCAGGTGAACGTGAAAGGAAAAATCTCAGAGATGACTTTGAAAGGAACTCTCACATAACATTTTCCCCAGCTACCACGAAAAGGTAATAACTCTATTTTTTCAGCCTGGAGAACATATTGTGAGAGTCTTGTGGGCAAACGATTACATGACGATATATACGTTTCTGTCATATGGGAGCAGATTATTATTAAAATAGTCTTCATTTGTAAGCACAGAAGATCAGTTATAGCCATTTCAATTTAAACTGTAAGGATTACGTATTAAGAAAAAAATGACTTTCACAATCTGTTGAAATGTCTTGTTACTCACACTGAAGTTAAACTATTAAACATTTATATCTATACGTGTATTTCTTCTTCACTGCCAAGTTTGCATTTCTTACTGAAATGCTTCAAAATACAGTTTAAGAGAGACAATAAATTTATTGATGAATAAACTAACAAGACTCATCTTGGCTGCAGTACTCCTTCAGTGGTTATCAGAATTATACCTGGGAGGCACATAATCATGCTACTTTATGATACCTGCATCCTGTCACTGTTAGCACACGAGAAGACAGACTGATTCTTTCACGTGAACTCCTGCCTATTAAGGTAGAAAAATAGCAAACTAGACTCATTCTCTTCTGAAGTTAGCTTTTTTTTTTTTTTTTTTTCCAAGTAGATATCGTAGTCATTTTAAAAATGCATTTAAGCAGGGAAAGTGAGTAACATTATGAACTGACAGGCTACTGTTTCATTTCCTTCCAATTCAGGAGAAAAATGTCTCTAGACTTCTAGAACATGTGTAAGCATGACAAAAGAGCCTTTTGAATTTAAAACAATCTTTCCATGTTTCCGTATTTTATACATATAGTGTTATTTGAAAAATGTAGTAACGCCCCGCTATTCATGGTATCAACCTCTTCTAAGACAACAAATTTAGGCAAATTGCCTAAAGACTAGTATGTGGTCCATTTCAATTGATAAATTGATATTCACTTTATATTCTGTAACTGATTTTGCAGAGTAAAATAGGTACTGTAAGGGATGCTGTAATGTTGTGTGAAAGACAAGACATACATGTATTCCCTCACCAAAGCAGAAGATATTTATGAATTTATTTGCCTGAGAAACGGTAAATGCAACTTTAAGAAAGTCTAAGAACAGATATAAAACAGGAGGAAGTGGAAAAATTATTTTAGCTTGTTGTCTTAACTGGGTTTTACTGTGATGCTTAGATGTGGAGGATTATTAATACAAAACACCAATGCATTTACTTTTGCCACATGCAAAGGAGATCAATAAGAGCCAGGATCAAAATTTATAGGCATAAGTTCAGATTTCAGTAATGTAGATAATAAATACTTGATTTTTTTAAAAATAAATTTCCTGTTTAGCTTGGGAAATTAAGTGGAATCCCTCATATTAGATTTAGAGTTGTTTTCATGGAAAACAAAAATACAATCAGAAAGTTTGTCCTGAAGAATTACACTTGTGGAGAAAAACCATCTCTTCTTTTCCTCATCATATATTTTTTTATTTTAAATATAATCTGTTCATTAGGGCTCTATTTACCTTGAAACATTTTCATACATTCTTACTACACTCACTCATGTGCTAACTCTCCAAAACTTAAGAACTCCTCCTTCTCCATAAAAAGCGAGGAACAAATGGTCTTTGGGATTTCGGTTCCTTGCACCAAAAATCAGCTGTCAACAAGGCAACACAATAAAATCAGCGAGAAATCTGGCTCTAACATTCCTGTTTTCCTCTTGTGAAGAGCTTTGGGGGAACTAAACTGCCAAACCTGTGTCTAAAAGGGCTTGGCACATTTGGGATGGCCAGGCAACCCGCACACCAAATGCAGCAGAAAGTCAAGCACTTAAAATGATGGAAACGTCCATATATCTAAATGATTACATGCTGTTTTCCCTCTACAGGATCCTTACCTCATCTAGTGCAGTGATGGCAAATACGCAGGGAACACTCAATTTTATGGAGCGAACTGAGTATTTGTAGGATCCTGCCTCATTTTTTCAGACTGCAGAGTGATTGCTCATTCTTTTTATCCCCATCAGCCAGCAGTGTTCCCAAAGCCTCGCTTATAGGATGTTAGCCAAAATGGGATTCCTCATTATATATTACGTATATTATATTAGAGATTATTTATTATATATTTATATATAATATAACTATATATTATACATAATTTCCCTACATGGCATTCAGCAGGAATGCTTCAAAACATATAATTAACTGAACTGTAGTAGGGTGATGGTATCTCCATTTTACAGAGAAAAAACCTGGCTACTTAAAAACCAGAGGATTCTTTTGGCAATCCTGGCATTACCACGTCAGTGTAAGGCATTTCAGGCCTTACTTTTCAGAGGACTTTGCATTTATACAGCATTTTATATATTCAAAGCACACTTGTGTTCATTCCAAATGCAGCTGTGCTCAAAGCCCAGGTACCTCGGCCTGCGTGCCACAGCAACTAGAAACACAGAGATCACCTCCAAAATAAGTGACCTTCCAGAATCACATAAAAAATCCTTGAAAGAGAGAGAATAAACGCCAGTCTTTCACTGAAGCTTTCAAATGCCTCAGAGAGCGTGCTTTTGATTCCTGCTCCCCTCTACTTAAATTACTACGCTTTCCAGCGATTAAGGCGAGGGTTCTGGAGGCAACAGCTTCCTTTAATAAACACCCCTGTTACATTCTCTGGGCACCATTCCTCCTGTGAAAAAATTATGTGATCACATAATTAAAGATCTTATCGTTATGCATACATGCAAGGGACAAATTAAAACAATTTGAACAATCTTCATTCTGACATTTTCCAACTTTTTTTTGAATGCTCGACTTCCAAAGTCAAGTGTTTGATTTCAAAGAACATATTAACATTCTTTAATAGAAACGATGGTTAAAAACCAATCAAACCCTGTAATTTACTGTATTTTTAGCTAATTAAAATTAAAATCCCATTACATGGTACCATACTGATGCCTGCATGGCTGCAAAGCCTAGCTTTAGCAATGCAGATCTGCTGCTGGTGCCCTACGAGACTAAGGTGGTAGTAGCAGGCTGCTACCTTCATTTGTTTCAGTCACGTTTTGGCTACACGCTTCACAGCTCTTTGAAGACATTAAAGAAACCCTGGAACTATGGCACCCGGCATCCAACTGCAGGGGTAACCATCCTCCCCCTCTCCCTTCTCCAGTTCAATCCTAGAGCCAAATTTTGACCTTTGCTATCTGCACATCATTTTGGGTATTTTCTCCTTTCGTCCTTGATGTTTCCTCCAAATAGCCACCACTGAAAGAAGAGGACAACAAGCTCATGAGCCTTGCTTGATGCCTGGCACCACAGTAACTGCTGAAGTTGGGACAAATAAATTTAATTAAACCTTTTTGGATAGAGGTTGAAATATACTCAATACAAAAACAGTGTGTAGAGACCACTGCTTACAGCCTCTGAAAGAAATTCAATTGAATACACATAAATGATGACTTCAAGGGGCTTCTAATTTGGCCAAGTATTCCATGCAGAAAATAAAAAACACATGGAAAACCTCACTTAGAAGAACAGTTACATCTTTCCAATGAAGTAACTACAAATATTTCAAACTTCAGTAACATATAGTTAATGTCATTTGAAAGTAGCAACTACCTAAGCAAAGTAATTCAGCCTGGATCACAGAAAACTGGCACAAACAGCATGTCTCCACGATGAGACACTGCTCTGTGAAAAGCAAGGACAGCTAGAGAGGTTACGTCACCCTCGGCCACCACCGCTCCAGGGACGGCCATCAGCAGCAGAGGAGAAGCAGCAGACCAGTAAAGGGAATCTTATCTTCAACTGTAAAAGGTAAGTCTGACTCAGATCATGAACCATGGCTGTAAGCCTCTGAAAACAGGTCACCAGGCAAGCACATATGATGTGTAACAGACATACTGGCCTGTTTTGTCCACCGTATAGTATGTAACCTTAGCATAAAAATGTAAATTATTACATGAAACGGTTTCATTATTAATTTCAGCTTTACTTTCACGGATGAATAGAAGGCCCCATTTTCAATGTATGTATTACAAATGACACTGAAGACTAAATATTTATTCAATAAAAGTAATTTTTTAAATCATTACTATATATCTTCTAAAATATAGATGAAACAGTCATTAAAAAACAATACAGGAAAAATACATCTTATGAACTGTAATTACTTCTTTTCCTGTTGATCACTTTCTTGCTACAGTATCCTGATTCTTAAAGAATATATGAGTATCTGTAGTTGAAGCTTTCATTGCTCTAAGGGTAAATGACTGCAAAATGAATTGCAGAAAATGAGCTTTGCTTTCTAGATTTTTACAGTCCTAAATGCAGAGAAGATGTATGATGTTGCACAATTCTAATTAAAAAGGAAGTATGTTCAAATGGAATTAGTGAATAAAGAGCTAAAACAGAGAAATATATTATTTTGCTGGTTGAATACAGCTAGGAAACCACTATACAAATGTCTAGTCAAATTCAAACATGGTATTTAAAAGGAAAAGAATCTTTAGTTCTCTGATTTAAAACCAATGGGCCCGGGAAGTTTAAGGCAAACGCTAATATTGCGGTGCTGAAAGACTATAGGACTCACTGTTTCCATAGCTTATGCTATAATAGGACAGTCCCCAAAAAGGCAAGTGACCTGGGTGGCAATAGAAGGAAAGCTTCTCAAAAAGCTGGCAGCAGGTACCTGCTCACCGCTCCCCCATCCAGATCTGCCTTCAGAATCATTAGATGACATGAAAGATGGCATTCCCAACACGAAGAATGACCCAATCAAGTTCATATCACTCAAATTCTGATAGGTATTTACCCATCTCAACAAGAGAAAAAGTATGTGGTGGAATATGTATCAGAATAATTTGAGATCAGGTGGCAACAGCACAAAACCGCACTAGAAAGATGACAGGCTTCAACAGAACTAATCCATAATCTCTAATATGTATTATCATTATCTAGAAGCATAGAGAGGGAAGGATGCTTTGAACCTGATCTCTTACAGCCTTTTCTTCAGCTTGCCAGTAGTCACTATCTTTTATGAAGAGTCTGGTCCAACATTCTTACTACCTGTCTCTTTTATACCTCTCCATACTTAATCCAAGATTCTGCCTACTTCCATTAAAAAAAAAAACAACTTTTAGGAATTGTGAGTTAACACAAACACCCTTGAATTTTTTAAGATGTTGGACACATGTAACCAACATATTTGAGTTGTGTGGGCTCAGTATCAAAACACTGAAAAGGCTGGAAATCTAGAACAGGTGTGAGGGATTCTGATCTTTTAGAAATCCTACTTCTAAAAGCTCTTCCAAGTTCTAATAAAAAAAAATTGAAAGCTTATTCATGAATACTGTTAGAAAAGAAATCTTTCATTCTACAAACTGGAACAAATCCTGTGCTCTGTGAAGTGCATTTTTTGTTCATGGATTTCTGCTCTGACAGCCTACAATCATGTCTTGGAAACCAAGCTAACTCTCTGTTAGCTCAACTAAAAATCTGCACCCATATATTATTTTGCTCTAGTCTTAAAAATATTTTAAGTAAAATATATTGCAAAGTCAGAAACCTGGTAATTTAGCATTCAGTATTTTATATTTAGATTTTAGGGTATACTATTAATTTTATTACTACTCCTGAATGAATTGCCATATTTCCACCTCTCCACTGATAAGCTGCCCAGTATCTTTAGTAAAGTTAGACCTTTATTTTCTTTTCATATTTTTCCTCTCATTTTAATACATACACTTGAAATGAATAAGTACCTTCCATGCAATAATATAAACAGAACTATGTTACCATCTGAAGTAGAAACACAGGGAAGAGCTTAAGAAAAGGGAAGGCATATATTCTTGCTTCTCCAAAAATTCTCTTCCTGTTTCCAGTAGGTTTTTGGCTCCTGGAATTCCTAAATGAGGTGTGTTGTCTTCGTATCTAATAGCCTAACCTTCTGTGAATTTGTCTGGTTACTTTTTGAATTAGTGAAAATTTTGGCATCTACATTATTCTGAGGCAAGCAGTTTCACAGCTCTGTGTTGTGGGAAGAATAAGTTTCTTCTGTTGATTTTGAACCTGCTCTGCACTAGATTCAGTGGGTGTCCCCTAAATCCTCCCCACTTGTGTCCTCTATGCTCTTCATGATTTTATATACTTCATTTCACAGCCCTCCCTTCCAACCTGAAGAGTCCTTGTCCACTTGTTACTCATACAGAAGTTGTTCCACTGATCATTTTTGCTGCACCTCTCTGGACCTTCTGTTCTGCTGCATCACTGTGTTTACAAGGGGGAGAAATGATAACCTAGAACTGCACCCAACATTCAGGATGCACATGCATCATGGATTAGAATAGTAGCATAACAACGTGCCGTTTTCTTCTCTATCTCTTTTCTAATAATTCAGGTCATATTCTAGGACTTTTCTTGACTGCTACAAGTAATTAAACTGACACTACTACAGGTTTATTTTCTGTAACCCCAGAAGTGCTGTTCCCGAACGGTAACAATGAGCTCACAACCCATCACGGGACTCTGCTCCTCCCTCCACATACATTGCTTCACTTTTATCTGCCTAGAATTTTACCTGCCTTACTACTGCTTGGCTATTTAGAAATACCATCATTATTTCCCAAACAAGTACAAGCAACCCTCTGTGAAAATATTTGCTGCTTCCCAATCTTGTCATAGCCTCCATCAGGCAGCAGGGTGACTTCTCGTAGCATTGGGACAGCCAGCAGCACTATGGAGGGGAGTGGAGGTAGCAGAACACATTACATTAGGCAGCTTGTTGAACTAGGTAAAAATACACTACAATCAGATCTTGTTATGTGGAAAGTGTGAGGATACAGTATTATACTCTTAATTAAATCATTCAAGGGAAAAAAAAAAAACCCTGCCAGAGATTAGTTTCTGAAATAATCCATTTTAAATTTAATTTAAAAATATAGTTGTAATTTTCAGAAAAGTCATTCTGCTTTTAAAAACAGTATATGTCCTATAACTGTGGAGAATAGAACTATATCTTATATATAAAAGGTTGACTCATTGTTTATTTAGACACAGACAAATACACACATGAGCATGCCCACACAGTAAAAGGGGAACTGGATTCAGTCCTTCCTCTGCCTGAAGGGATCAAACTTACATCTCCCGTGTGTGTTTATATAAATATATGAAGAGTTGTAAAAATGTAAGTCTAAATATTTACATGTACCAAGCACATTTCTGATAATTTTGTTTAACTAATAAAAATCTCTTTCAACATGTTTTTAACGCCTCTTAACTGAATACTAACGTCCAGTCAAATGCAGCTTGACACACATTTTGATTGAACATTCTGACACAATAAAAGCCATAAAATTCAAGATTTATATACCTTAGTGCATATTAAGATTCATCTCAATACACACGTACTGGGTTATTTGGTCTTCTGGTCAACTCAAAGAAACTTTGAGTTTAAAATAAATGCTTTGCAAGTGGACTGTATACTAAAATGTGCTCTAAATGCTGTACCAAAAGTGAGACTGAATGTTTGGCTCGGCTTACACAACACACATTAACATCAGTGGTGTAAATACAAATTTTCTGCTTGTCAATTTTAAATCATGGTTTTAAAATCAATCAGTATTTGACATTAAAAACAAACTGACCCTCGATGTTGAATTTTTCTATTGATACGGTGAAGCCTGGAGCAAAGCCTGATGATCTAAGTCAGGACCAATTCCCCAGCATGAGGGTAATGGCTACAGCTCTGACACTAAACTCTGAGATGACATAAGAGATACTTGGAGCAAATCTGGCAAATATTCCAGCTTCAGTGATTAAATTTTTTGTTGCTTGCCTTTGTTCATCTGATCATTAGTTTGATTTCAGGTTAACTTAGTCCCATATGCACAGTTATATTGGAACGGGACAGTTTTCAACCTAGAAGCAGAAGGAGCTCCAGGTTTCCCAGTGGGCAGACACGGTGGAGTTTCTGCCACAAAGGTGAATAAAGGCAGACAGCAGAGAGCAGCTGGACAATCTGCTGCTTTGGCTGCTCCTGGCAGGCAGCTGTTTTAGCCAACTACCTGCTTTGCCTATGACTAAGATGAGTTCTGGGCTGAAGAATACACATATTCCCTCCATCTGTCCCAAACTATTCAAACTACATACCTAAGACAGACATTAGATTTTACTTCTGTATCACTTCTGGGATGCTGAGCCCAATACCAAGTCAGGAGAGGAATCCAAAAACAAGTCCCACTGATTGTAAAGGATTTGTAAGAGTCACAAGGACAGCGAGCTCATACCCACACTAGCAGGCAGGGTGGTGGAAGGGAAACAGAAATATATGGTGAAACTGCTGACACTGAGGACCTAACGTTCATGCTCCGTGATTCAGAGCAGTCTCTCCATAAAACTAGTTCTAGTCTGGTCTTCTGGAGTAAATTTTTGTTAGTGGCTGCAACACACTCAAGAGTGCTCCCAGAGCCTATCTCTCACTTTGTATAAAGAAAAAGCATGCTCCCAAGTCAAAGCACAGTGAGTGAGGACAACCAGGAAATTCAATTCAAAACCACAGTCCTGATCTGAATTAAGACACTGAAGGATGTGCACCTGCAGCCAAACACCTCTGGAAGGGACACACACACACTCCTTGCCTGCAGAGTCTGAAGAATAAAACTTCTATTGCTCATTCCATTATAAAAATGACTAAATGTGACTGGCACCAAAACCTAAACCTGTAGAGGGGAGGGACCTCTTGGGCCATCTACCCTGTTCCTCCCTCCTACAAGCAACCAGGTCATATACTCCCTTTCACAATTTACTTTCTGAAGGGATCAATCAAATTCTTGACAGACTCTGAGTACAGGACATACCAGCAATTGAAAGGAAAGCTGTATGTGGTCTTTCCAGACAGCCAAGAGCTTGTGGTGACAGATGCCGGCCAGAACCTGTAACCACTGTCTGTTAGAGATGAAAATGGATGAGGTTGTGTGACAAGTTCTATGGATTGAATCCCATACTCCTCAAAAAGAGTCTGGATCTATACTGCTAACAAACATCCTGACAGAGGAGCTGCAATAGCAACATAGCAAAGCTTGAAAAGGACCTTTGGGAGACAGAAGAACGATGGCGCAGAAGACACGGATGCCAGTGAGTATGCAAATCTCTCAGCACTGCAGTGCGGGGTTGAAGATGAGTGAATGGCAATGGAGCTCTAGGACTGGTAACAAGTTGTCATACGCAGTACGTACAGTCCAGTAAGAGAGAGACCACTACCACCTCCTCCCTTTGGGCTGCTTCTCAAATGAAAACCTTTTCTTCCACTTGCTTGAAATATCTTAAGATCATAGGCATGGTTGTTCCCATCTGCACTGCTGATTGGCATCAACTCTGAACATTACCAAGTATCATCTAGTAAGATGACCTGACCACAGCAACCATACGTGTTTAGGTAACTCCTGAGACTGCAGATGACAACCTCAACTAGGGACGCTGGTTTCACACTCATTAGAAAGGATCACCAAAACTATGCAGGCAGACCTCTCTACAAGGGGCCTTAGTACAGGGGACTGTTGGGTCACCAAGTGGGAGCTCTTAAGGTAGCCCACACACCTTATAGTTTTAACCGTCTATCACCCGAGCAATACAATCACAGCAGTTGTACACTAGGATACTATATAAGCCTTTCCTAGAAACGCTAGACTCCAAATGCATGCCGCTTTGAATGGCTTTTCAGATACTGTAATGCTACATGTTAAAAGTTTATAGAACTCATTAAGGGCGGGAAACAACTTTAAAATCAACTCCAGCGCTCATATGAGAATTTATTTGAATGTAGAATTGACCTGAGTCCAGAGATGAGAAGTAGAGAGTACACAGACAAGTATTTCAAGTACTTAGTCTTGGTCCAATAATAATTTTAAAATACAGGAAAAACACATGTTTATGTATTTATACATATACATACTTACATATATATTTTCAGGTTTGATAGCCTGAAATTAGATTTGGAAATGTGTATCTATAGATGTATACCTATATCATCATACAAAAATAATCTGATTTTGAAATATTTCTCTTATTAAGGCTACTTCAGAAAAGTAACTTAAGAAATGTAATTTTCAGCACGCTGCTTTGAGACTTTTCATTACTCTGCTGCTCTTATGTGCTAAAAATGGAAGCTTCATAGCTTTGCAAGACGAAGGCTTTCAGTCTTTCAGTGAGACAGAGGGACTTGCAATGGCAATTTCTCTATTGGATTTGCAAATGATAGTGCTTTTTCTAATGAAAAAGCTAACTATTGTCCAAATAGTCTCTCCTTCTAGTCTCTGGATTGATGTAAATTGTACATGCAAATAAGAAAATTCTCAGTGGCAGCATAATTTAAAAAATGGTATTATTACAAGGTGCTTATAGCTTTGGAAAAACTAAAAATGGTCCCATAAGAAAAAAAATTAACTTTCAGAAACAAGACAGCTGAAGGTATATGAGAAAATTAACTGTACCCTTTGCCTGTTATCACCATTGTACAAGCCAAGGTTGCAGAGCTGTCTACAAATGAGACCTTAACTCTGTGTGTGTGTAATTCCATGTCAACTGCTGCTGTTAGGAAGTTTTACAAAATCTTAAAGTAAGTTTAATACTTTAAGGAAGTATTTACACAAACTTAGAATAATGAACAGAAAGAACTATATCCCCTCCCAGCATTTTTTTTTTTTTTTAATCTAGTGAAAAAAAAAAAAAATTCAATAATTTCATTGCAGCTTTAAACATTCAGCAGGGGAGAAGCCATACCTTGGTTCATTTTTCTCACTTGCAGCTCCCCTATTTTATATGCAGTCCCTCAGGTAGCCTCATAAAATGCAGAGAAGTGTTCACTCATTATAGGTGACAAAACCTCTCCTATGCAACAAGGAAATTTTTACAAGTATTTATATTTGTGAATGCATGTGGACAAAATAAATATCAAATAGAAGGTGGGGATAGCCATATAACGCACAGGCAGGAACTTTTGACTAAATCTCCTGCTTTCTCCCCATTTTTCTTTAAAGAACACACATAATTATCCCATAAAATTATACTGACGTAAATATCAAATAGATAAAATCCTGATGTTTATGATTTTTTAAAAAAACAGAATTTTCAGAGAATATACTGCGGGGACCAATTCTGGGTAGGCAGCAATGATTTAGTCATTCTCTGCTCCAAATTAGAGAGGCGAAAAGTAGAAACCTTTCCCTCATGTCCTATTTCATCCCAGGTAAGTTTGCATTTCTGTCACCAGTATTAGTTTTATAGTCTATCATTTTACTCAGAAGACTGGAAAACCCAACCTACACATCTGACTGGTGTCCCTCGCAGCCAAGTACAGTCTGCCAGCCGCAGTGGCTTACTGCCTCCGAGACAACTGAGCGTGGTGATCATTAAAATTAAGCATGAGATGTATAAATATCTGAGAAGCCTTCATCTTTTAGTACCTCCAATTACTGAACAACTGGAAACAGTAAACTGAACTGAGGAGAGGCTGAGAGGAAGAAGTATTTCCATGGGTTACATAGTCTGTTTTACTCTTCAAAAATTATCTGTCCACTGGTGACTGTACCACTCTGTTGTATGTTCAAAATGCTCTAAGACAGCCACATTGTTTCTACACAGTTTCTACTCCAGATGCTTGACATTTTTTCCTTCATAAAATTTCTCACATACAAAAAAGTTAGCTAAGAGAAGTATTTAAAAGGCAAGATCATTAATTACTTTCTTAGAGACAGATTTTTAAAAATAAATTGATTATTACTACAGTAAAAATTAACCCTTGTACACAGATAAATGTAACCAAGTTTAAGATAAGCCACAGAAAATTGTCTCATTAATTGCTACTAGGTACCAATGGGTATTGCTACTAGGTACCAATGGGTACCAATCATTTGGGAGAATGTGGTCAGTTACAGGAATTTATTCGATTGCAGCAAGATGGAGACACTCATTGTAAGAGATAAATAGGCATAAAACACAGACACACACCATAATAGCATGCCTCAAAATTACATACAAGTTCCCTCATACTGACCAACTTGCTAAAAAAAGCGCAATATCCTATTTCTGTTTGTAACTGTAGCATAAATTGAATATAACTGTAATACAGTTGCTTCAGATTTATGCTCATTAAAGACTTAATCGGAACTACAGTTTGATAATTACCTCAATTCATACTCAAAAACTTGACAGCCGTTGTTTTAGCATTATACATAAAAACTCAGGTTAATGCAAATTATCAATTGTAACTAAGATGATTCCATGATGCTAACTCAATCACTGTGTGAAATGATTGCACTCCTGTGGCACTCTTGCATGGGTATCAGTTACAGAGCATCCACTCGTGCCTGAATGGGCCTGAATCTTGTGCCATTACTTCAGGTATCATTAGGATAACTTAATACTTCAGGAAGACACAGTTGACATGTTTACAGAAATGTATATTATATATTTTGTAATACTGGTGATTTTATATAACATCATTACCTAGGTTTATATACAGTCAATATTTATTTCTCAGATAATAAAAAGACTGTAATACAGGAGTACCAGTTTGGCTTATGAAGTTCTGAGATCCTCTTAGATACAAGGCAGAGGAATGATACTCCAAGTGCCGCATTTTATATACAAGAATAGCCAACTACAGCAATTCTTTCTTGCCCCCAAAGTTTTATGACTATCATAAGGTGCCATTAGAGAAGTCTTCAGCATTAAGAAGATTATATACATGGTAGAGATATCGCCATAATGAATCACATGCCTTATGAAGCCCTGGCATTTTTCTTTACTCATTCCTAAATTAACAGAACAATAAATTACGCAGTTTCAAACAGATGCTGCATAAATGTAATCTAAATTAATAAATTATCAAAATAAATTTATTTAGAAAGTATAATTTTATTTTCATTTCATGTTTCACAACATTTTTTCTTAACCTCTAAGTAATTTCTTAAATATATCTCTTGAAAGAGAGCTAGGTTGTCAAATGCATAATGGTCAGCTATTTAGTCTGACTATAAGTTTAAACACTGCAGGATTCAAGTAAGTCCCCTGGCTGTCCCCTGCTTATGACACAGGAGAATGGCGCTTTTTTTTTTTTTTTTTTTTTTTTTTTTTTTAAATTTTTCTTTTAAGTTGACAAGCTACATTTTGGCTTCACTCTGATTTCACAAAATAACAACAGAGCATTTTTAATGGTGTTCAAGGTTTCAGTTTTCAAAATATGGGTCCCAACTTTTGGATTCAGAATTTATAAAGATTACATGTTATTATCACAACAGATTGTTATATCAAACATTCCTAATTTACTTTTCCTGAAAATAAAGAGTACAAAGGGATGTTAAAATACCAAAATGTAGACGAACACAGTTTTAGTATGTAATTTGGACGGTCTGGTTTGCTTCATGCAGTTTTGCATCTTGAATAACGTGAGTTTATTATGCATATTCATATATGACATGCATATAATTTTTTGCATTTATATTCACAGCTAATCAACCCAAAACATTGGCAGCAGAAGATTACTGTCTGGGAGTGGTATGACAAGTTCCAAGTCTCTCCAATTTTTAATTATCTACTATATTTTTACAATACTCATTTTTACATTACAGATTTTTCACATTACTGATTTTCAATTCTTTTAAAATATTAAATCACTGACCATTTATATAATTTATTTGTGTAAAGTGGGAAATAAAGCACCACCTAATTTCTAAGTGTGGCTTGTTCATTTTGCAAGATAATGAACAGCTATCATTCCCAGAAACCTTCATGCAGTGGAAGAGCATGAATAGAGATACAGTCAAAAAATATGCAGTGGATTTACAGTGTTTTAGTGGATTTCAAGGGTAGACATTCCCTGGTGTTCTATTTAAACAGGTGGATACATGAGATTATGAAAGGTCTTATCCTATTTAAATGGAAGTACAAAACTTAAGGAAAAGTTTAATTTTCAAAAGGTGCATTCCATAAAGATAACATACATTGCTAAACAACAATGGGAAATTATACATTAGTGAATTTTTACACATTTAAATAAAACTTTGTATATTTATACAACTCAGAATGAAACCTAATGGATATTTCTGACATTATATTAAGGAAATAAACACATTTTGCCATACTAACGTCTTCGCTTCAAAAGGCTGTGAATGTAGTCCACAGCACACTTCAGAAAGATCTTATTTTTTTCCGAGGACCAAGTAATTTATGATAGATGCTTCCAAAGGCAGGGTTGTTAACTTCTTTAAAACTGTAATCTGTATTTGCACTGTTCCATTCCTGCACACAAACTGTTCACAACTAGCTACTGAATCCTCCTGCGAAGGCAATTATACCCAGATTTTTGGACCGAGAACGGGACAAACCAGCTCTTCCGCCCCCACGTCAAAGAATAATCCTCATCCAGCCATTACAATATTTCACATAGTTAGCACATGCTTCGAAAGAAGTCAGGTTCACAAAAAAGGTATGAGAAGAGAATGCCATGAGCTTCCAGGACTGCACAGCCATGCTGACTCTGTGACACTACAGCTGCTACCCGTGAGAGAGATATGGAGATTCAAATCAGCATTGAGAAAGTGCTGCACAAATGAAGAGAAGACTATACAAGACCCTCTTGTTGGAATACAGGCTCACAAATGCACTCTAACACAAAGAAATACTGAATTTAGGCACTGACCTCAATTACAAAATATCTCATTCGCTTCTCAATAGAACTATTTAGACAAAATAGCAAACTAATAGATGTACTAGCCAACTATTTCAGACTGTTTTCCTTAAGAAGTGGAATAACATCCTGAGAAACCAGCACTGTTGGCCTTGAAGAATGATAAGTCTATCTCTCCAAAACAGTCTTAATGAATAAGAAAATATCTTGAAAAGCTAGGAACTTCAGAGCAGATGCAACATGATGACATGGTATTATCTCTGTCTGAACTTATGTAGCAGAAAATGCTATTATTAAGGAAACAAATATCTTACAATCTTAAAAGCTACTTGACTACTGAAAATATCGAGTGTATACAAGATCCCTAGTAAAGTATTTTTTTGAACCACTTGTCTAAATCAATATGTAGATACTGAAAAAAGCGTGCCACAGGAGAGCATGCAGTTCTGCTTTAATACCGCTAACGCTTGAGCACCTGCCTGGACTCCTCATCACCGCTTCTTGCGGCCAAATCAAGTGTACCCCTTCCCCTCTCCTAACAGCTGTATGCATCTATAGATAGCATAAACCACATTTTGACATGACTTTGATGATCTGTCAATGAATATGAGCTTGAAATCTGACAAGTTCCACTCTTTGAGCCCAAGCACTATGTGAGTGAACCGAAGGCAAACGGAGCTCGCCCCGAAGGCTGTCGCCCGCCGGCTCTGCAGTCCTGAAGGCTGGCGGCACGCACCCGGTAGGACTCCCCCTCTTCCCTGCTCCCCTTCCCGAGCATTAAGTCACTTTCCGAATGGCAACCCTTGCCTTTAAGCCTTATGTTACACTGATTTCAGTTCACTCTCGTATTTCTGAATCCTACCAGCAACTGCAACTCCTACCAACTATTGAAAATTTGTATATTAATCAATGATTTAGAAAAAAAATCTGCCTCCCTCAAGAGAGTTGTGGAATTCACAAACAAACCCAGTACAGGAAGAAGGGGCTATAATTGGCACAAGGGCAAGGATTTCCAACATCTTCATCTAATTTTACCTAATAGAAAGAATTTGTCTAGTTTAAAGAAGCAACACCCAAGAAAGCATTTTTCCAATCAGAAGAGAAAGAGCTTTCCTTACTGAACAAAACTACAGTAATCAGTTCTGTAACATGACTGAGTTTCAGAAAAAGCCGTTCTGTCCATCGGCTTCTGCTGCGCCTCTGGAGAAGCTCCCTCAGCTGCTTTACTTCATTCAGCCTCACATTTGTTTCTTTATAAACTCCAAAGTGAATTATTCCTTAAACTATTACAGATATTCCTCTCAAAAAAAATCCCACAGGCAAAAATATTTCTAATCTTTCATTAGTTTGTTGCTGCCTTTTTTTTTTTTTTTAAACTGTAAAAGAGAGACCGAAGATCATCTCTATTATTTGAAGGGGCAAATGAAGTGTTGGCACAACATAGTAGAAGTGAGAAATAACAGGGTTTTGACATTCTTCAGTTAGTGTAACATTACTGTAATATGAGCTGAATGAATAGTAGCTAATAAGCTAATGCTAAAACCTTTCTTAAATATTCATAATTACTTTTTATAGTATGCAGCTACATGATACACTGAATTTCCAAGAAAGCATGCAGTCATGTTTGTACAGGATCAACACACAGCACAGTAAAGCTTGTAAAAAGTTCCCAACAAATAAATACTGTAAAAAAGAGTGATTTAAAGAAGATGATGATTTAAAATATCAGTCCATAAAAGACAACTGTGAGATTTTAACTATGATACTGGAATTTATTCTACAGCAGGTATGATCCAAGACTTGTTAATGGTGATGAATAACTGTATTCAATTTAGTCCAACACCTCCAAATTCTCACTGTCTATGCAAGGATGAAGTTAAACATTTTGAGACTTTAATTTAAAAGAGCTTATCTGTTCCATTTGACATTGCAATTCCTATGTAAGGTGAATGGACAGCGATAAAGAAGAATCTAACAAAGGATCAACTAAAGGGTAGCTTAAATAAAGAAACCAGTTTCTAAAAAAAAAAAAAAAAAAAAAAAAAAAAAAAAAAAAATAGGGACAAAATATCCAGCCCCATATTTATTCATGTAAATGACCTGACATGCATTACAGGCATTCTTTAATTTTGCCAGGCTTTTGTAAATGAATGGAAAAGACAGTAAGAGAATAACAAAGATATGCCTGATTTCAGACGAATATTGAGGACAGTAAGAAACATCTGTCAGTCACTTCAAGACAGAGACTTTGTAAAGTCTACTACAAAAACAGCTGAGCACTAACAAACCACGATGGGAATGTTTGGCTTAAAAATAAAAATCTTTTGTTTAGGAGGCAAAAGTTTTTCAAGCTTAGTGTAGCTGGTCTCTTCATAAGAGACAGAACTTCTAAAAAGGGAGAAAAGCTTTCAACTGCCTTGTGAATTGTTTTTTACTGCTTCACAGCCGGTCTTTTAGAAATTTCTTAAGAGCTTTCTGGTTAAAATTACAAGCCAGAGAGATACTGAAGATTGCAAAGGCACAGTGTTACCTGTAGCTATTTTAGCATATGTAATCCTTTAATTTTATATGTAGTATTTCTATAGCAAATAAGATTCTTAAAGACTAAAATCTGCTCTATCAGATCAGTCCAACCGCAATTCACTGACATACTACAAAAAGGAATAACAGCAGTAACAATAATGCTAATAAATGTAAAACATTTTAACCTAGTTACTCCATTTGTGAATCTTAATAATGGATAGCTGGCTGTTAATATCTCAGATATTAAACATCTCTAGGCTTACAACCCTTTATTTCCTAAGGGAAAAAGAACAAGGAAACATGGAATTTGAAGAAGAATGAAGCATTAAAGTGTGATCACACCTGACTTTTCGATCTTCTGAAATGAGAAATATGTTTTCCAATCTCTGATAATTTTTCCAAGATACCCACACCCATTTTTAAGACCTCGCTAATCTTTGGTTTCTCCTAAAAGTAGTTGAGGCATCTTCATGGTTACAAGTGTAACTAAAATGACCATGATCTCCTAAAACGATCAGGATCAAGGAAGGGGTTAAGTCAACCTCTGACTACTTCTGCAGGGGAATTCAGTTTTTTTGAAAGCCGCAATGCCATTAGAGAAAGGGAGGTGTAGGGAAGTGTATTGAGGATTATGACACAGACACAGTGAGCAGAAGGCTACTAAGAAGAAGTCACTGAATAGGAAATCAATATACCCATAAGAGACAAATGGCCAAAATGAAGGTGGAAGGATGAGATGAGCAACGTTTAAGAAGAAAAAAACCCCTAACAACTCTGCAGGGTAGCCTGACAGAAATAGCACTTCTGGGAAAGGCAGGAGCACAGGGAAAAAGATCAGTTTCCACCATGCTGAGGACGGTATGGAAAGACTCCGCGTCTAACAGTTGCCCTAACTTTCCTTCACTGCAGAAAGTACAACACTCAAAGGTGTTACAGTCAGCATGAAGGCTGACTGGTAAAAAGTGTAATGAAATAGTTGAAATTATTATGGCATATACCAGTAATAACCAAAATACATCCATACTGCTCCTGGAATCCAAAGTCAGATCAACAACTTTTCTCAACTTCTGGACTGTTAAGAAAGAGAAATATTAGGATGAACCTTTGTGGTTAAAGACACCGTGTAGAAGCTTGAGACATCCATTGTGGACTAGTAAAAACTGAGACACCTATGAAATCTCTTCCCACAATTTTTTTTTTTTTTTTTTTTTAAAGCTCAACGTGAGACATGTGAGGTGAAGGAAATATTCCTCCCCAAAGATATGAGTCAGTAAATTTACCCTTGCCTTCAGAACACCCATCTTTTTGCAAGCTGATATAAATGACACATTGGTTCTTTTTGGAGGATGAGGAAACTAGAGAGATAAAGAGCAAAAAATTAAGAACAGACTCACAAGACTTCACATTACAGTCTAAATACTACATGACTTAAAAAACTCTTCAGTGTAAAAGTGAAAATCGACTTTGTTTTACCAGCTAAATTTAGATCAATTAGTAATCACCGTACTCTAATAGGGAGCAACTAGTTTTGGCCACTGCAGGTAACCGCTGCACTCTGGAAAAGAGCAGCTGTACAAGGTACTGTAACAATACATCATCTGGCTCACTTACGAGGTCTTTCGATTAACAAACTCAAGGCCACACAAGTATTCAGTAAGGAAAGGAAAAAAAAGAAAAAAGAAGGAGTGGGTAATTAAACTTTTCCAACCTCAACATTACTACACGGTGCATAGAAACACATGTGAACATTCCCCACATTGGCTTCAGTCCAGGTTCCTTCTCTGACTTATTACAATGTCCTATTACCACTCATATCAACTCAAAGCCATTAAAAACTGTAAAAGGAATCAAACTTCCTTAACACAAAAATTATTTAAACTCTCTGTGACTAGGAGTTTTGAATGACAGGTGACTTTTGAGATGCAAGAGTTTCAGGCTGGCCAGGATGATGAAGAATTTAAGATAACTCCACTCAATAGTTAGTCAAATGGTAATGTGCCTGCTGACCATCACTAAGTAGTGTACTGAAAGGACAGCAGTACTGCATTCCCAAGTAACACAGAAGTGAGGTTAAACATACAGGAGGAGGTCAGAAAATTCAGGAACCTTGAAGAAATTAAATAAAAAAATAAGACACGAGAGTATATATATTAAAGCCTATCCTATGATGTTCAGCTCAACAGCAAGTTCAGGTTATATTTTTTAAGATGAAAAAGTACAATCTTAGGGCATTTTTATGAGAATAAGCCATAAATAAATAATGTAAATGCAACACAAAGCATTTTAAGTACTTAGAAAAACTCAGATAGTTCCAGAATTTAGTTATTCCAATTTTTTTTTATTTTTTTTTTTTAAATTCTGTTTTGCAAAGCTACATATTTTCTTCAAGCCATATGATATTCAGATTCTTTTTTCCAGGAGAATTCCCAGGCATTTTGGCTGACTACCTACAATGGAAACACTCAACGCTACAAACCAGTCAACTCCCGAGTGGAACATCTCGTTCAGTCTGGGCCAGCTAAAGCAGAGCAGCATTTGGGGAAGCTGAGTGAAGAGTGTTGTTATCAATCAGAATGGCCGAAAGAATACATTGTCATAATCTGAACAGCATCCCTGCTCTGTAAAAAGCACAATCTAGTTCTTAAGAACAGAAGTAATGCAGATTAATTTTACAATATATTTATTTAAACAATATCTAGATCTCACAGTAGTCTGTTAACTCAGTGCACTTGGAATACTAATTCTGCACTCTTTCATTTTAGTGCCTTATGGGATAAAACCTGTGAAATTATGAGCTAACACTTACGGAGAAATATCCTGTATGATAGCATTTTGTTAGTAGCCACTTATTCTATTAAAAATTGTTAAAGGATCTAGCAAAATTATAAATTCTTTCTATAATTCTACTGTGATTTGTACCATTAAGCATGACAGTCCAATAATATCATTAACATGTTCTTAGTAATAAGCCAATATGAAAATATGAAACAATGAATTTCTGCACCACTTATTAAACACTTTGAATAAACAGTTCTGATGTGCATAGTAAGATTTAAAGTATGTTCAGGTCACTGCTAAAAGAAAACACTGTAGTGAAGAAAAATGACTACCAATTTTTGGTTGTAAGAAACTCAAGATGCATATGAAAGTCCTTGCAAAGTTCTGACATACCCTCTCCAAAATAATTTAAAATGTCTTATGTTTTACACTGTCACCATGGGGTGTACAGACCTACAAGGAACTACTTAGTCCCACAGCCAAGACACAAGAGTGAACAGGGGCCTTAATTACTGTTCACCTTTAAAATGGGTCCACTAGGTCAAATGAGACACTAGTAACAGAAGAGCATAAGCTGTAAAGTTATTTGTGCTTATGAGCTGTATGGATAAACACTGAGTATTATCTGATTATCAATCTTATTTACAAGCTTATTGGTATCTATGTATGTTGTTACAAAAATCTGAATTACTTCAACGTGATTTGCAACTAAATAAGTCACAGTCCTTTTTTCCTTGATTCTTATTTTTGAATAGCAATGAAAAAAGTACCTGATTGCCTTCCTGGAGTTAGAGGTATTTAGAATCCTAATCTAAGATCAAAACCATCAGAGACCAGACTTACTCTCATCAGAAAGACAGATGTCTGACTGCTTGATCAAATTCTTTTAGAGCTACTATTTTTATTCGTGAAGAAAAACATCTGATTTTTCCAAGTAAAAATGGATTTGTTCACTCTTATTTTAATAATACACTATAGACAGATCAATAGACACAGGGTAAGCAATTAATTAACCATATGCAGTTAAAGAAATAAAAATTTTTTTTTTTTTTAATAATAAAAATGTCAGCCACATATACCTGTTCTATGCACTTGTCAAAATGCAGCTTCCCCTCAGAAAAATGAGGTACAACTGAGCAGCATAAACGTTCTAACAGTGGTTTAGCAAACAAGAAGCTGTCAACTTCCAATAAGCTATTATTCACACCTCTTTAATCACTGCCACAGAGTCGATTATAAATAGCCTCATACATTTTTAAATAAGGTCATTCTGAAATGAAACAACAAAGAGGGTAGTAAATATTCCAGTACATAAGCAATTTAAATTCTACAGCATAACAGAACTGTGCGTTCTCAAATACTCAGTTTAAAGAAAGCCAACAAAACCGTTTATTAACTGGTGCGGTGTCAGATGCATAATCTCCGTGAGATCAATAAACCAGCCCAATTATGTGATAGTTTGCAAACAGATCTGAAAGAAATGAAACTATTAAGACTTTCTCATAAAATCCAGCTCCAACAGCATTATTTACAAATATACAGTAATACAAATTAAGTTAATACAATACATGCATTGCATGAGTAAATCTACTACGCAAAGATTTTACACAAATATGAAAGAGCTCCTGTGTTTTCCCAGAGGCAGAACACAAATAAACATCTTACGTAGAACCCTGATTCATATGAGACCCTGTTTTCTACTCTTCTTGAAATTTTAAATGACTAGTAATGAATACATAAAGAAAAACAAGGAAAGAACTCCTCAAGTAGGACTGAGTTCTTATTTTTTCCCTCTTCCCCAGTTTTTGTCAGGTTCAAGATTACTTGATAAAAGGATATGACAAAGTAATGCTAATATCAAATCTTTACAATTAGCTTAGGGAAAAAAAAGGTAAAAATTAGAAATATTTATAATTATGTGGAATTTTTCTCAAAAACATAATAATCGCAGATGTTAAGCTGACAGCAATTTAAAGAAGTTAATTTAGCACTACCAGAAAAAGAAAGAAGAAAAAAAATAACCAAGTAATTCTCATCTTACTGAGCCCCTACTAAGTTGTTACTGTGGTAAGTACTGGAAAGCTCCTTCCTATTACAGGTTTTGTTTTTCTAACTTGATACTCATCTTTGTAGATAGACACTTACCTGTGTTTTTTCAAGATCATGAAATAAATGCCTACTAATACATTGTGCTGTATCCACCCAAATAGCAATAGTCCTTATTGCTCCATTATGGACAGTTCATTCCAGAAAATGAGTTCCATGAGTAAGGGACCCCAGTACCTCCTCCCCCCCCCAACTTTTCTGAGGTATTTAACCCTGTTACAATTTAAGCCTCACATTTCTTAGATTTAGCTCAAAGGCATTTTGAGCATGAGGTGAAGTTTATTTAGTTCACAGGCTGCTGTACATCTGATTCTTAAAAAAACTAACATTTCACAAGAGCAGCAAACACACCTAAATCTTCCTGGCTAGAAACATACCTTAATATTACAATGTCATGTTTAAGTATTCATGCATTTGGACACACACGGGAGGCGTGAGTTCATTCTGCCTATACTCCCAAGTTGGCCATGCCCAGAAACTGTATCCCCATGGCACCGCACCTAACCTGACAGCCCTGCTGTGTCTTCATGTTCTCACCATAAAGCAGGAGTGACCTCCCAGGTAAAGGGCATTCAGGTCAATTAAGAACTTCATAATTATCAAAACCTTTAAAAACACGCTAGCGATCAGTGTAAAGGATTCACTGACGGTTTGTTCTCAGTCTTTTCCCAGAGTAAGGCAGTACTACTATTCTACACAGCTATACCTTTTAAGTGGATTCTCATGTCCTACACAAAGCATATTATAGCAGCTTACGCAGTGAAGGGGTAAAATTGCAGCTGACCACAGCAAGATCTACATAAAAGCAAGGCATGACTTCAAGGAGCAAACTTCACTATTTCAGTTCCCAGATAATACAGAAGTAGAAAACGTTCTGAGATGCCTGATGACAACTGAACATGTTTATTTCCACGTTAGGCATGTTACTTTTTCATGTAGTTCAGTGTCATCTCCCTCACAACAGCCTTTACTGAATACTTAGAAAACAAAAGACACCCAACAAGAAGTTGGTAAATACCGTACACAAAGAAACATGCCTTCTCAACCTTAAGATCACCAAAGTCTGGTTCATGCCCCAAAGCTTGAAAACTTCAGTTTTTTAAGGTGTATGCCCTCCAGCTACCTTAAGGTACATAATTTGTTTCTAATAGCTAGGACAGTATTCCAGATAGCTGTAAGTTTTATTAATTGCTGGGTTTTTTTAACCTATGTCAGGGAAATGGATGAATGTCTGAATAGAAACTCATTTTTTCCTCCAAAAATACGCACTATCTTATATGCTTTAAGTGCATCATCTTCTGTTGTTCTACATTCACTGATAAACCACCTCGATTTTTCCATTCATTCTGTAGAAGAGCTTTTCTATATTCCCATCCTAACAACTTTCGGTAATGACAAAGCCTCTTACATGCTGTTTACAATATGTTCACAACTAGAGTTTTCTGGAAGAAACACAGAGTCAGCTATACGTGATTTCTTACTTGTAGGAGCATTTTGGGAGGGGGGAGTTTCAAGCTCTTCTTAATATTGAGAGGACATCTTCACTGAACTTTCTGCAACAAACCAGAAATTTTTCTTCTCATTTGATATACAGAACCAGGTTTATAACCTGGCAATTGTGAGAAGTCTGGTGTACAGCAGTTTCAGTAGTTGCTGCGAGTCTCGCCATAGTTTGCTTTCAGCTGCTTCACAACCTTGGAGAAGCCATAGAGGAATATCAAAGTTCTGATAAACAAAAGAAAGAATTGCGACATGTTTCCCACCACAGTGAGAACAGCATAGTTCGGATCCACAAAGCACAATGAACTGGAGAGGTGACAAGTCTGAACTGTGAAGATGTTTCAGGACAAAGCTACTCAGCACCATCATCAGAGATCAAGAAAGCTGCAGTCCTATAGTGACACTCCACAAGAAAGTACGAAAGGATCATGCAAATGAAACTGGTCAAATCCCATGACCTTTGGGTACCAATAGCAGTGACACATATTTGCAATACCAAAAAAAAGCAAGGGCACCCCAGAGTACAAAAGGACCTAGAGCAAGATGAGCCCCAAATCCAATGAAAAGCAGTAAAGACATAAAACATAGTAAAACTATACCTGTTATTTGTATTCATTAGTATCAGAGGTGACCTCTATGAAGAGTAAAAAAGAAAAATACAGTTTATATAAAGAATGCACATATACACATATATTTATAAATAACTACAATTATTTATGAAGTACCTAACATCCTTGAAAAACATTGCAACCTATTTGACAGTCAACTAACCTACAGGGCACACGACATTATTGTAAATCCTGCAAGGAGGAGCCCCACCTCCTTGCTGTTTGCACTCTAACCATCTGAACTGAGAATAGAAGCAGAAGTGGAAAAGGGAACAACAAAACAGAAAAGATACAACTCAGCTAAGAACCAAAAGAGTTAGAAACCCAACTATCATGTGATAGAAGCTTATTACTCAGTATGTTAGGAACATAACACAATAAGTGGAGAAGAATGTGATATACATGCACAGATGAAAGTAGCACAACGGCTACGCCTATATGAACTGTAAATGAGAATGAAAACCAATACTTACACAGTAAAAACTTTAAAAACTAGCAGGTGGGCAGCCCACATGGGATGAAATCTCATCTAACTCAATTCAAGTTTAGAGATAACATTCCGAAGACGATCTTGGGTCACACACAAACAGGAATCTGCACATGAACATGAGTTCACTGCAATAGGAACACTGCCCAAAAGCACAGCCCTCTTTTTATCATACTACAGTAAAATTATTTTTAACTATATAAATCAATGCTACTAAATTACCCTAACCCATTCAAGGTAAACTTAAAAACAATACAAGCTGGTCTGCTGACCTGCTTATGAAAAGCCTGCTTCATTTCTCACTGCTGACTCTCCTTGCTTCAAACACTTCCCAGTCATCTTACCTGCTAATAGCACAGTTCAAGCCAAGCTGTTATTATTATTAATAAAATACACCTATGCCTTGCTAAATACCTACCTACATTATTATAAAGCATTTGGTACAGTTATAGATATATATATATACTATATATATCTATCTATATATAGATATACTAATGCAAGTTACATGTAATTAAATAGTTGAGGACAGGTATATGTCTCCCAGTCATGATGCAATGCCTGGACTGAGATACAGTACATTATCAATTATACCTTAACATACTCATGCTCCATTGGATACAGCATCAGAGGAATCAGTAGCAAACATCTAAAATTATGTTTTGTTGTTTTATTTTCCTCTTTAGCAGCTATGCAAACAAAGAATTTCACACTTTTTTTTGTAGGATATATTTGGTGCTTCCAATGGATGTCTAGTTTACTCTGACAGCCATTCATCTCAGGAGAGGTGGACTGCCCTGTAGAAGTGCTTGCTTCTCTCCAGGACTAAGTGGAATTAATGTAGCAGTACTAGCCCAGATTTCAGCATCTAAAATGCTGACAACTAATTAGCACAGGTGGCTCTTGCCCAGTATGACAGGGTACCTAAGGAAGAACATACCTGGGAGAAGATACCTGGCAATCACCTGAAAGGAAACAGACACTTTCAGGGTTAAGGTGTACTTGAACCTCCACCCAGGAGTTAGCAGGTAAACAACATGTATCAGCAAACTGAGGTAACTTCCCTTGCACAAAATCCATTTGGCTTTCAGTTTTACCCCTGGTTTTCTCCAACATTCTAATTTAAATGTATTTGGGAAGAGATGTCTGAACCTTCCTAACTGTGCAGAAATTATGAAGGGGGACAGCATCATGGGACAGTAATCGTGGCCAAGTTTAACTCACTAGAAGCAACTATAAAAGGCTGACAGTATTACCAACACTGAACTGGCCTCACAGAAAACTAAGGCATGCTTCATACTGCACAGGAGGGCCTACCTTTGTATAGAGACTCTTCTGCAAGCAGAAGCAAGCTCCATCTGCCCATGTTCCAACTCGGCCTGACAGAAGCCAATATCAAACCAAAACCCTCACAGTTGTTGTAGCACTGTGCCAAACCCAAGCAAACCCATCCTGCTATTTAGCCTGGCTTATTAGTGCAGGGGTGCTGCCATAGAGATATAGATCACCTATTTCAAACTAATTCAGAGCAGTAGTGCAGGCAAATTGGAATCCAAAAAATAACATGTAACTAAGAATAAGCTTAAGGGGAAAAAAGAAAAAGGCAGCAAGATCAGCTAGGGGCTCCTAAAGCTTGAAAACAGCAGCCACTCTTCTGCTGCAGGTGTCGTACTCTGGGCAAAGAACTCTCTTGGTAAGCCAAGCTTTGCCACTCCAAACCCTCTTCAGACAAATTTACAGCCTGAAAGAGATGAAACCAGTGTCAAGGCAGTGTTCAGTCTTATTTCCTTCAAAAAACGATTGTCAGTATAGCAGGAAGCTTAATTTTGTCCAGCGTTTCTACCCCCATCATCCCTCATGAGTATATTAATGCTTGGGTCCCTAACCCAGTCATGAACTGCTAGGAAAAAAAAAACAAAAAACAGTGGGAGTAGCAACAAAAGGTCTAAAACATATTTAAAATTGAAAGAAGATTTGAGCATCCTCACATGAGTGTAACACAGGACACCATTTTTCTCATGTTTCTTTGCTGCTGTTGTAGAACTAGGAATGAAGATTTTAAAATAAAATTTTTATTTAGAAATTATGACACTGATCAGAAATTACATTTTATAAAGCCATTTTCCTCAATTTGACACGATCACACAGATAGGAGTTTTACAATCCTATTACACCTACTCGAACTGTAAATGTGCCTTTCAAAAACGCAGGCCCTGTTTTTAATTTCTAGCTAGAGTAAAAGCAGAAAATAGATGTTTGGAAGTTTTAAGTAAGCCTTTGGTCCAGGTATGATCTGTGAGATCTCTGTTAAACAGACTTGCATGGACCCGGGACCATAATTTAGTTTTTCCCACACATGTAAAATGTTTTCTTCATCACTGGTTGATGTCGCGCAACATGTCTCTTCAGGAAGCCTGTAGTGCTTTCTTACTGCATTTTGCATCAGTGATTCCAGGAGTACGTGCATATAGTAACAGCTGCCGATGTGCCCAAACAGAAATACACGGTGCAGTATATCTGAAGAACTAACTAGAGCAGCACCAAAGGAAAGGGATCCTTCTCAAGCTCAAAATACCACCTAAATCACAGTTTCTTGTATTTGAAGGTTAAATTTGCTTGCTTTCAGTGTTCCCTTCTGCAAGTAACTAAGTGCTCAAATTTCTTCTGGATTTAGAGTATGCTGCTTCCTTTGCTTTTCTGTCGGCATCTACACCGCTGACGTCAGATTATGTACCAGGTACAATAGATGCTTTATCAAATCCCTGGAGAAACGAATCAGGATAACCAAATGATACATTTATTTTATAATAACTTTAACTTGCCACTAGGTACAACAAACCAAAAGTGTCACCTAATTTTCAGTTCTGAACTTTGCTCGTCTACCCGAAGCACAGGCTAACCTGGGCTACTCAGAAGCCATCCTGCACAACTGGCTGCGTTGTGTACATGTCAGCCCACGTTCAGCTGTCCTGTCACATGGAGTACGTCTTCTCTCAGCTTACCAGTGGGAAATTTCCAAGAGAATCTGTAGTTTACCCTGCTGAGCAAAGGAATTGGAACAATGAAAAAAGGATCAGTGACAGAACGGCTTAATGTGGTTCTTGCCAATAATCTGAAAAGATGAGCCAGTTGTCAGAAAGTATCTATGGGAAGGTCCATTTTGCTTTCTAAAGTCATTCTGAATTAGCTACACACTGGTGCAGCTGGTAGGTCTGTTGAAAAGGAATATGACAGGACAGTTTTTTCCTACTCTATATCTTAGAAGTTGTGTATACTCAAGTCCATATTTCAATCATCCTCAATGCCTAAGATGAAAATACATCAAAGCGTGATTTCTATACCCATTTTAATTTTTTAACTCATTAATAACCTCATACACTGAAGACAGACTACAAAAAGCTCATTATTAGTAGGAAGTGTCAGTGAATTAATAAAAGACTGTTGAATTTAATGTACAGCTTCCTGGAGAAAAACTGAACAATGTCAGCAAGTGTTTTAGGATCCATACAACCTGATTGCACGAGGAACATAAAACATTCCATTGTTATGAATAAAAAAAGCACTATAATATTAAAAACAGTTCTTTAGATGAAGGCTCACCTCTACACCTATGCCAGAGTTTCAACTAACCTATCAAAAATTATTTCTGTTCATTAAACCTAATAAAATATTTCAGACAGTAAGCCTGATCGCAACTTTTAAATAACTAACTACATTCAAAATTACTTTGTATAAGTAGAATTTCACAGGTTCCCTCTTTGTTAGGCTTGCAAGGCATAGTGATAAACTGCATTTATTTTCAGAACACAGAAAAGCATGTTTCAGAGAAAGACAACTTTTTCCATCTTTGCTTTTTTACAATTATTCTAAAATACAAAGGTGGTCTCATTTGACTAATGACAAAGAAAAGCATACATTTACAAGATAAGTGGTAATGAGTCTCTAACCTCTCTTCCCAGGTGGTAAGAGAGAACCTCACACAGCACAAGGGAGGTGAGGGGTGCCGAGACTGAACACAAAGTTCCCCAGACTTCTGCCAGCTTTATGAAAGGTCAGAGCCTGAGGCTCCAGCTTCCCGGAGCTCCTGGCCTTCTGCTGACCACACAAGAACGAAAAGTGAGAGTGGGAAGGAGACAGTTTTCCCAGTTAAGTGAAGGGCTCAAGAAATCCCAGGACAAGTGGAGATGGCAGCGTCAAGACAGGCTTAGATGAAAAAAGAAAGTCTGAAATCCACATCTGTAGGTGCGTATTTATGTTTACTTTATTTATTAGCAGCTTAGAGTTTGTTTTGTACACATTTGGTAGCCTTGTCTACTTAGACTAAAAATTGTTCTGAAGGCTATCCTTTTATTTCCTCTAGTGGAATTTTTTCAGAAAGTACTTACATGGCAACTTCTCCTCCCCCAGGTTAGTTAACCAAATCTGTGTAAAGAAAAACCTCATTTAAAACGTTCTTTAAAAGCAAATTTGAAATAGTCACATTTAAGCAAATGACAAATAGACAGGTTTGAAGGTGAGAAAAAATATTCTCATAACACAAAGACAACTTTAAACTTGAAAGTAAGAATTGATGTTAGAGATTAGAAAAGAGGAAGTGGAAAGGTAAAAGGAAAGTTATTTCTGCATGGTGCCATGTCAAATTAAAGGTTTTATTTAAGAAATCCTTATACATTAACTTCAGCTCTTAAAAACAATTATTTATAACTTAACTTCAGAAAGTTTCTAAAAATAGATTAATGAGAAGAAATGCCACCAAATAAATTCTTCCTCCAGAATCAGCGACAAGCCGTTAACAGATCAGCAGCCAGAAATGTGCCATCTGCAAGCTGTGCCAATTAGATTATTTCCAGTAACCTAATATCCTCTATACCCCAATCATTAGATCTTTCTTATTTCATCTAACTTTGAATAATATCTCAGTAACACATTATAGTCACAAATCAGCATCCACTCCATGATTCAGAGCATCTCTGCAGGAGTGGCTGAATGTTGTACACTGTGCATGCTCTCCCTGCCGTGCAGTCCACCTACTGAATACACGTGTGCACGCATGTGCCTGTAAATTTAGAAAACAAACCATGATAGCACTTACAATTTTGAAATCACAGGTAAGAGACCACAAGAAATATTTAAATTTTCAATACTAAAGAAAACAAAACTCTCCACAATACTGCTCTTTAGGTGTGATAGTGATTTCAAAGCAAAAAGGAAATAATGACTGTCACTTCAACAGATAAAGGTACAGTCTTTACAGAACTTGCTAGGAGCAACTGTGCATTCAGTAACACAGAAATAATTTCAACACTGAAAAAAGTTTTCTGCAATGAGTAAAGGAGAAACAGAAATGGTGAAGTATCAGCATGTGCATGACTCAAATAAGAAAATGCAACATTCTGTCAAGGACATCTTCATGCTTCAAGCAGAACAGGAGAGTGACCAGGTATTTTTACTTGTGCCTATCTTAAAAGATGCAGTTTTTATATGAATGTCTTCTAATGCTCACCATTTTTACATTAGGAAACACATTCACAAGCTTCAAAGAAATTAATGTTACAGAAATCTTATGCCTTCTGTTCCAATGTTAAATTGTGAGAGACATGTTGTTAATGTATAGACTAATTCCAGTTGTCCCACCACATTTGAATGCAATATCCTTAAGATGACTGCATGATATAATCTGACATTGGGTGGGTGGGTGAGTGGGTGCGGGGGGAAGTAAACACTTGCATATTGAAACACTGAGACTTAGCTCTTTGACTGTCCTTCTCTGAAATGTCTGGTAAGAGTACACTGAAAGAGTGTGTGCCTCTTGATGTGACAGTACAACCTCACATCAGCATATCTGGGAAAAATTAGGGTTTCAACCGTATTACTTGATTCCAACAAAATGATCCAAGTGACAGGCCTAATAGCTAGAATCGTTACCAGTTAAGCATTTCACTGATAAAAGAATCAAATTGGATCTAATAAAGTTAAACAAAAATGCTGGCTGACTGTAGGTCCTACCCTCTATACGCACAGCACCATTATGACAGCAAACCACAACAGACTCAAGAAACCCTTTTAAAGCAATAGTTTCTTCTACTGCTTATGTTTAATATCTCAAAGCTAAACTACAAAGCATCAGAAAACATACTTGAAAAATAAAGTTGCATTATATACTTGAGAGGGAAACTGTTAGATCACCCAGCTGATCCCACTGCAAAGCACCAAATGATGGAGTTCATTGGAGTGATGGGTGGACATTCACTGGATGGCAAGAACAGAAGGGGTTTCTTGTGGCACTGCTCTGCCAGTTTCCTCACCCTCTTCCACAGGTCTGCCAGCCTCCCAACCCTGACAGCAAACGACTCTTCCTCTCAAACCTTTTCCTAGATTTTGCTATGAGAACAGGAAATCATTACAGCCTGAGTGAAGTCTGAAACATATTACTCTCCTTCAAAGCAGAAGAAAACAGAGACTATGGGTGACGAAGTAGTGGACAAACTTCTCTGATTACGGAGCAGGCAGTATGCTAGGATGAAGAAAGTAAAATGCTCTTGTCTTCTGCTTCTCCCAGGCCTCTGGCTAACTGAATATCTTCTCTAAGACATTAAGTGGCTCTCAGCAGCAAGATGGGTATCAACTTCAAAAGCAAGCAGCTTTTCCAGTGTTTCACTATTCATTCAATGAAATCTATGCTGTCCTGCTCATTGATATTCCATCCAATTTCTAAGTTTCTAATTAAATTAAAAATTACTTTCAGAATCTATTACATTCAAAAAAATGTGTTGAACAACCTTTGCTGAGCCAACAAAATTGCTATAAATATATAGGTCCTCATTTTTAGAATGAAGAGAGAACTCCACGTCAGAACAAAGTAACTGCATGCCAGCTCCAAGGAGAGGCTTACAGAAGTGCTCCTGGAGTTCTCAACATTATTCTGTTTTCAAAACAGCAAGACGTAATTCTCATGTTGTTTCTTTTCATGTACAAAGCTATTTTAACACTTTCTGGTTTATTATAGCAATGCATTAAAAATGAATTATTAAAAGCAAAATCCTGTAACCACTTGCTATGCCATAGCTGTTAGGTGAGCAAGCTGTACCTCAGAAGGACATGAAGCAGTCTGAAATTTCAGAAGCTAAAAATAGTTGGCAGCTTAAAGCAAAACCAAAATTAATGGTATTAAACAATTTTTAGCGTGTGAAGAAAGAACTGTCATATCTGGAAACATGTATTCTAGTTTTGATACTGTACTAAATTCCCAATTTTAAAAGACATGTGACCAGGCATAACTGCTAGCTTTGAGACAAAAAGCAGAAAATCATGCATGTGAAAGGAAAAGAAAGTTAAAGGAGGTCTAAGGTTTTTGGTTGGTTGGTTGGTTGGTTTAGTTTGGGGTTTTTTTTGGTTTTTGGGTTTTTTTTTTAAGACTTGAAATATACCTTAAGTATTTTTTCTTTAGGTCAGTGCTTCATTTTCCTGCTTTAGTTAAGATGTCTTTAGAAGTTGATTTTTTGAGCTTTTCTGCAGGACAGATTAAACTACTGTTTTCAATAAAAGAAAACTATATTGCTACAAGTGTACAATTTCTGGGGTGTATAGGATGGAAATGGGACAATTAGAAGGAGTAAATCCATTAGGTTTTATTTTACAGATCAATAACATGTTTTAAAGAATTCTGCTAACAGTATCTAGGAAAATGTATTAATGAACTTGAATTCATAATAGTCATCTGCATCGTCCTCAGAAAAGTTTTAGGATCTACAAATTGAACGTTGAAGGCCACTTGCAGATACCTTCTGCATGGCATATGATACAACAACATTCTGATTAATACACAGTTGTAGGGATTAATCTGAAAAGCATCGAGACTTATAGAAGAGGTAAGTGCAGACTCAGCATATAAAAATAGCTCAGCATAGATTAGATAAAAAACATAATCAGGAGTTAAGCAAAGACGAGTGCACAGCTGAGGGGAAAAAAATGGCTCCTTCTGTAACTTCAGGTTAAGTTCCTAAGACATTTACTACAGTTTTCACTTACATGACTACTTGCTATTTTTCCATGTGACTTCCGTCTCACTCAGCATACAAGACAGGCAATGCTCTCTCACTAGGCAGGTAGTCAGATTTAATTTGCACAGGTATCACTGAGTGATCACTTACTCAATCCAAAATTTCTTGCATTTCTTCTTTGTATCCATGTACTTAAACATCTTCACAATATCACTCTGACAATAGGAAGACTTGGCTCCACTTGACAGAGAAAGTAAGACCAGATTTAAAAAATAAGCAAAACCAACCACAAAAAGTGCTCAATGATTTGGAAGTTCAATTTGAAGTACTTAAGTCCGAGTTTTTAAAAGTATTTATCACTTTGACAGCCATGTATATATGCAGATGAGAATTTCAACAGAGTGCAGCTGCTCCTGTGAACACCAAGTGCTTCTACTGAAGTGACCTGAGCAGCAGCTACACAGCCAGAGCAACCTTTGTTCGCTGACCACTGAATGAGGAACAGATGTGACGGGAAGTACACAGCTATAATTAAAGACCATCATAACCACTACTGTTCCAAGTATGGACTGGCCATACTTCACATTTTATGTATGCTCTTCTCCTTCAGCTGGTGACCAGGCTGATCTCTAGGATCTTGGCTGTTCTACGTAACAACTGCAGTAACTCAGCGCTCAGACTGGATCTCAGACTTGTACCTTTCCTTTCTTCTCAACACTGCGAGCAATGTTGGCAAACTGATTTTGGCTCTCAAGAGTTTCCAATCAGAGACCTGAAATAACTTTGCATTGACACCTTCAAAAGATACTATTAATTAAGTTCTCAAGAGAGATGTGAATGAAAGCAAAAGTTCGAAAGACAAAGCTTTACCTGTACAGGATTCTCTTGTACCTTAAAAGCCTCTCAAAGAGTTTTCCTCCTCATGTCCACCCAAGCTTGGCTGATACCAGCCCTGGCAAGGAGCCACAGCCTGCTCCTTGATTGTTTCCTTAGAGCCTTGTCTTCCCCATTGGTTAGTTTGCAGGTTTCCTCTTTACAGTTCCTTTTCATTTTAACCCACAGAATTCAAACAGGTTAAAGCAATATGAAAGTAATGCAAGAGGCACACAGAACTTACTATTCAATTAAAAAATACTATGCCAAGCCTTTTCTCAAGTGCATGCACCATTGGGCTGAAGTAAGGTTTTGCAGGCAGTTTTTCCACAATTTTTAAAACCTTTATTGTTTTATTATTTTTCTTTTTAGTTGATATCCCAAGATTATAAACAGTTAAGGAAATCATGTTAAATGGAACCACACTCATCTGAGGGTCAGCAGCAAAATCTTGCTGAGTAAAGTGGGTTTTCAGCTACAGATTCAATTCGAGGGATACTAAGGACACCTAAAAATGATTCATTTTGGGGACTCCTGTAATTATAAGAGTTATTATGAGTAGTAGCAAAAAATCTGTTATCATTTAACTATTTAAGATGGAACATACCTTATTTAACAACTCTCTGATGGTAACTTAATCTTAACGGTACACATTTATAAATTGTACTTGTGGACCCTGAATTTCAAATACAGCATCATTAAGGGTACATTACTAGCCATATTAGAACCTTTTTTCCTGCCCTTGAATCTGCCATCCTTTTGTAACATATAGATTCATTTGCTTTTTAACTGAAAAAAGGTAAGTCCTTAATCAAACCTTACAGAACATGGTGTTCAGAGCTTAAGGCAAATCATTTGCTCAAATTTCACTTCATCAAACTTTGCAAAGTCATTCCATAGCAAAAATGAATTTTTAATAGAGACACGCACACTAGGGTGGAAATGTGACACGAACTCCAGTATGAATACCAAAGTTTTTGCAAAGCAATAAGCAACCAAATAAAAGAAAAAAATCTTGCTTTTACAAGGTGAAGTGTTACCCAGGTGCTGCATATATTTTATACGTATGTTAAACTATTAGTCAGACGTTGGTACTAAGATTAAATCTCAGAGTCTGGAATTACTGTTGTGGGGAAAAGCTGGTGAAGCAGATGTTTAAGAATTGAAAGGAAAAGAACAGATGAGGGCAGTATAGATTTTTGTCAATTAATACTTTAGAAGATAAGGACATATTTCAGCTATTTTTAGCCACTGCTTCCTGCTGTTTTCCAGACTTATAATGTTCAAATCGAAGTGCCACTGGCAGGGTAAAGCTGCAACTATGACAACTTTCACAAGCTGAAGCTGTTCCAAGGAAAGGCAGCGGGGGAAGCCCAAACAGGATCTTTCTAACTCCTCTTGCCTCAGTGATCTCTGCTGTATCAGCTTATGTTAGCCAGGAAGGATCTCAAAGGGTCATGTTTTTAGTTCTGTAATGTAAAACTAAACACTGAAAAACAGGGAGGAGTATAAATTTCTACAGGTTAAAGAGGAGCAAACAAAAGGGAAGAAAGAAGCAGTGTTAAGAAAAAAAAAAAAAATCAGCAAAATTTCCAAGCAGAACAGATTAAGTTGACTAGTCACCACATTACTTAATTAAAAATGCTCTATATTTTGTCTAAGGACATGCACTAAAATATATTCCATTTCAGTTTTACAGGCGTACGTAATTTAAAACAGCATGAAACTGATAAATAGGCAAAATTAAATAATCGATTTTCTCAAGACCGTTTGTTACTCCAGTTGTCAGGTCCAATTCCAGCTCATGTGTCATGCTAGGAAATCCTAAGTTACTACCATCAAGACAAGTTGTTCCCCCCCCCCCCCCCCGATTCATTGAAACCAGAAAGACAGAATATTTATGTATTTTTTTGTACAGCCTTAAGAAAAAGGCAGAGAGATCCAGAAAAGGAAAGATTCCTACACATCAAGGGTGGAAGATACAAAGTTTCGCTGAAGTATTTTCTATGTAATGGCACATGTTACTGTTTTTTTTCTCTGTGTCATAGGACGATGTTTTTACTTACCAAAATTAGGTATTTAAAGAACCATAATTATAAAAAAAAAAAATTACATACACACATACAAATACCTGCGTATCTGCGTGTATAAGGGGATAAACCTAAAAGTCAGTGCACTGAAATGCTAAACTAGTTTTACACATAGTGAAAGCTAGGTAAAAGCAAGTGTAATTCCAATAAAGGTATATAGAAACAACCACATCAAATGCCTTTCAAGTACTGCTATGGGCTGTTGGTAAAAAGCAAAACTATGTTAATGAAGTTTCTAAAACAAAAGGTTAAACATGGAAATCAACTTTCATACACCTACATTAATATAGAAAATGAAAATCTTTGCAAGCATCCACGTATTCAGTGCTTAAATCGTTGAGAATGTTTTCAGTGCATTTCATAATAGCTATTTCACATTTACGCTCTAACTCAAAACAGATGTAAAAATCACTGCTTATTTTAACACACTAAACAAAACAATTATGAAGTGTGTGACAGTTCAGGCAGAAATATCAGCTGTCATCCATTAAAAACAAAGTAAGTGGCATTTCAGGTAATTTACTACTATACAAAATAGCTATTATTACTATTGGTTTGCCACTACAAAATCTCTCCCTATGAGCAAAACCCAACAATTTAGAAAAAGCAGAGTGAAATGCAGAGAGAAAACCAGAAGATCTAAATAGAAAGGCAACACTTTTACAGAGGGATGATAAGAAAACTTTGTAGAGTGACATAATATAGTATATTAGATCATACAGAAGACATTCCATAGAGCAGAGATATATAAATCCTTCTAGCTTGACTTTTAACATATGCAGAGATTTTGATTCAGGAAGTTACTGGAGCCACGCACTGCTGAATTTGGGTGGTTTGCCGTTTTCCTTTTTTTCATGCTGTTCCCTTAGCATCTGCTATTAGTCACTATCTTTCACGTTTTTCTCCATTTATGGTTGGGTATTAGCCTCACCCTAGCAAAATCAGAGCCCAAAAGTCGTAGAGGAACAATAAATCAAATAATTGACAGGGTTTGGAGGCTGAAAGATGAACTGGAACAAGCAGAGCAGCTTGTACACCAAGCAGAGCAGCCCTGCCTACACCCACTGATCCTTGAAGGTGTCCAAGGAGATGGTGGATGATGCCCAGTGGTGCTCTGCCCAGAAACGTGAGTCCAGGAGGACTTGCCTGAGATGGAAGATTGCAAAATGAAAGGCAGCCCTCAACTTCTGCAGCAGAGGGAAATGCAGCAGATGGGCTAGATGAGCAGCATGGGATCCACCAAGGGTAGCTAAATATAGTCCACGAGCTCTCTAGCCTTGGTGCTACCTGCCAGAACCAGCACACGGCAGGGTGTAAGGGGGCCTTCAAGCCTGCATGCAGGGATGGGGATAGTGCAGCAGGTTCTCAGCAAGGTTTCTCCCTACTCTCTCAATGACCAAGGGGGATCCAGTTGTTCTGAGAAGCTTTCAGGTTCTAAAGTGGTTTTGGTGGAAGATTGGCAGCTCAGAGCTTGGCTGAGAAAAGATCTTTTGATATGAGGGTAAAGAGCTGCTGGTCACATTGGAGCCCTCAGACACGACAGAGGAAAGCCCAAGCAGGAATTGCTCCATGTAGGAAAGCCTCCACCCCACAGGAATCTCTGTGGAGCCAGGAAGTAGAAGGTATGAACCTGAATAAAGATGCAGACAAGGCCCTGTTCCCACCCTCCAGTCGGGGGGGACCTCAAAAACCATCCAGAGAACCAGTACTAGCTAGATCCTTAGTCTGACTCAGCGCAGACAGCCCTTAGTAATCAAATCTGATTACTGAGTTGCAGAAAGAAGCAACAGTTTTGATGAGTAATTTTTATCTTAGAAGACACTAAAAATCCAAGTCCTAGACCAGACTTCACTAGTTTGGCTCTGGTTGAATTGCACTCTCTCACCACTAAGGGTGCAAGAACAAAGGGACAGCTGTGGTCAAGAGGCAGAAGAGAGGCTTTAATTATCTTGTCATCACGGTTGAGGGATAGCTCCCTCTTCTAACAGATCAGTAGGGAACCAAGGCTATTGTTATTATTCCAAAAGAACTGTTTAAAACTATGCAGGATAAAATGAAATTTAAAGATTGCTCAGAACTCACGTTGCTATTAGAGTATTGTATTTTCACTTGCTTATAAAAGTAACATCAGCTGACTTTGTTAAATTAGATTATATGTCAAAACTCTTGAGGCAAATACTCAACATGGAGCTTATCTGTCATAAAACAGCTCCAAGCGTTTCGAGAAACTTGGATACAGGAAAAATTTAAAAACTTGAGCAAAGTGCATGTGCACACACAGAGAAACCTCATGGAGCACAGTGGCATCTCTACATTTAGTAGAAGGAATTTGATATGTTTAACAATGTGCAATTTATAGAGTAGGTATTTGCCTTTTACTGTTTTTGTCCCCCAGAGCTGGCCTAAAATACATCTTCAAGGCACTGTGGGAACAGAAAACCTGTACATAGCTGAGATCAACACCACCACATAGCAAGTCTTAGTAGGTTTTTTCAACTTTATCGGCTAAGATTTCTAAAAACTGTAGACATCCCCCAATATTGTCAGGGGTCTCCATGCTCCATTTTCCCCAGAGTAAAAGTTTCCAAGTTACAGCACCCAAATGGTTTTATACAGTACACAGACACAGCCCCAACAACTGAGTATCTTTTGTGCATTGACATTATCTGGAAGAGTACTGCCACAGCGGCACTAGAAAAGGTTTGTAAAACTTTTCCTTGGTAAAGTTACAAATCTATCTTTAACAACATGATTTCAAGGATAAAGTTGGTCTTTTTAAAAATAGATTTTCCCCCACAGTTTTAGCTCTTTGGTTAGGTAAGCACTGAAAATACAGTCCAGAAGCCAGAAAGTTTCTCCTATGCTTTCAACTACTCTGTGCTGACACCTAGGCAACATTGAAAGGAAAATGTGACTAGAATGCAAAGGGCATGAATGAAGTGAGGAAAAGGAAAAAAGTAGATTGTAACAGATCTGGTGAGCGGGAAGCTGCAGGAAGCTGGCAAGGGAGGATTTGAGCCTACTTGGCAAGGCCAGTGGGAACTGGAGGGAGGGTTAGTGGAAAGCCAAATCATTTGGGCAAAGAGGATGGAAGACAGAAGAGGCGATTGACTAAAAGTCAGTAAGAAAAATGGTAGATAAAGGACTAACTGCTTCATCCAAGCAGTTGGATGAAGAGTGAGAATGGGGACGCTCAGAAGGTGGGAAAATTCTAGGAACAGAAGGAAAGGCACAAGCAAGGACTATCACCAGAGCTGGGAAACTCTGGGAATGCAAGGAAAGGGACACGGAGACACTATCACTGGTGCTGAAAGGCAGCAAGAGAAGACAGATTCATGTAGCTTTTTTCCAGTTCTCCTGATAGACAGAGGTGAGGTGGGAGCACAATGAGAAGGAACAGATCAAAAAGGGGTGAAAACTTAAAAAAGAAAAGAAAAAAAAAAAAAAAAAAGAAGAGAGGTCTAAGGAAGGAAACAAAGAATGGTAGTCAGGAAAAGGGAAAAGAGAGAGGGAACAGGGTAAGCTTCCATGAAGATACTGGTACAGACTGAACAAAGAGAGTGTAATTGATACAGGAACTCTGAATAATGCAGTTGGGTACCACGAACAAGACTAAGACAAACACCCAAAGATGGAGCAGGGGTAGGGGAGATGAAAGCAAGATAGACAGGAGAAATTTTCATGTTCAGAGCTGCATAGAAGCAGAAGCACCCATGCTTTTTAGAAAGACTTCTCCAAAGCTTCTACTGGAATGCATACCTCCTAGGTGTTATCTTTCTTCTCTCTTAGCAAACGCTATACAGCTTGCTAGCAAAACATGCCTTCTCCTATTCTAGGGTGGTCAGCATAACTAGTAGCAATAGCACAAGCAGTATCATTTCTTGTGGAATTTAAGGGTTCGCAACCTGCCGATGAACTATATACAGGCTGACAGAATGAAACTGAAAGTGAAAAGGTATCAGCTGAGGCTATTAAACTCCACTTGTCCCACCCCACGTGAAAATAAAGTCATACGAAACCATTATTTATGTGGCCTTTCCCACCAAAACTATACTACTATTCAGTGTAGAGGATGCACGTCCACTGGGAAAGAACGAGGATCTGTAGGCGACTTCAGCATCTTTGGCTCATTTACCGCAGAATTTGCAAGGTTGTGAATGACACATGGATTGCAGTAAGACAGTCTCTTAGCTGATACAACCGCATGTTGTTCCTGTCTTAGCTACTGAGTTTCTGTTAACACCAAGCAGGCTATTCAAATCAAATTTCTTAGACATTATTAATTATGCTACTTTCTCTGTTTTTCAGATATCCAACTTAATTTGCTTCTAAAGCAAACAGCTACTAAATAATCAGCTACAGCTACATGGTAGCTGTTCTTCGTATTACACAGTATTTCTGTGCTTAAGTCACAAGTTAAGCATTGTGCATTAAGCATAAGTTTAAGCATTGAAGTATTTAAGAATGCAAAAAGCCACCCCAAACTGATGGAAAACCTTCCCTTTACAACCCTACCTCAAAGAAGCACTGTGAAGAGAGACAACAGTTGTGAAGTTTTATGGACACCCATTTAGAAATCATTTTTATTTCAGAATAGCATTGAGCATTATACTGTAAGACACAAAGCAACACATGGAACAATAAGGTGGAAAACCGGTGTGACTAGCTTTCCATTAAACATATACCACACATCTGCACTGAAACTGAAGTTCTGTGGAAAAAATGCAAGTGATCAGGAAATTAACTGCAGTTAACCATACACATACATGCACACACATTCATCAAAGATTATGTGTATCTGGGTTCAGAGGAGAAAAAGAACAGAGGGGAAAAGTACTGAGATAGAAATTAACTGTAGTTTGCCATTTTTTAACCTCTGAATGCTCACTTAAAGACAAAAAAACATTTAAGACATAAGAGCAAGTAGATCAAGGACAGGAATTTAGAGGGGTCTCACTTCAAGGGCTCTTTTTTCTTTTTAATAGAACATGGCTCTCAAGTCCTAGAATACAATCTCCAGGTACTCCATTCGCAGCCATGCTTCTTTCAAAGCAAATTACATTTGACAAGATTTGGATATCAACAATTAATTAAACCCAAAGTGGTAAATTATGTTCACAGCCCACTTAAAACATTAAAAGCTTCTTTTGCTGCTAAAGCTTAATAAGTAAAATTACCAGTAAAAAGCCACTGATTTTTAAAAGCAATCCTTCTCTGGCCAGATGCAAGCGTTTGTTTCTCAGTTAGAATATCCACAGATCTGCCAAAGCCTGAGAAGAAACTAGTGCTATGCAGGGAATAGGTCATCTCCTCTACCTCTACACTGTGAATAAAGAACGGGTGAGGGTGACACACTTTATATGCATATCAAAGGCATGACTAAGGATGAATCTCCCTGCAAAATATAGTAACCCTTTGTCCAAAATAAACTTCAACACCTGTCAATCATTTCTAGAGAATAAATATAAATTAACAGAATTGCTGACACGTTCTCTCCTTTGCTACATGCATTCTCTTGAACTGTATTGGAAAAGCTTGGTCTTAAAGGTTTGAACTAGGATAAAAAAGAAACCCAGACAAAGACTGGAATCCAACATGTAGTGCATATTTAGAGTGGGTGTGCTTCATTTGGAACAAAAATTTCCATTCCTGCAGTTGAAGACCAAACAGAGAATATATATTAAAAGAAGTCTTCTCATATAAGAGGTAACAGAAAAGGGAATGTTGAAGAACAGTATGCCTTGTACTGGTCTTGAAAAAGAATTTACAGCAACTACATGGAGACTCTGGAGTCCGCAGCACTCTGGTTCAGATGAAGAGTCGCTAAAAATCCACTGTTCCCATTTTTAATGTTATGTGTAGTATCAAGGGGAAAATTTGATTTGACAGTGAATTAATCTGTTCTTTTGGTTATTTTTACAAGAGAATTAATTCTGTGGTAGCAGCAACTGTGTAAAGCAACTATACTGCAGGATTTTTCTTCCTTCTTGCATTACACTTGCCTCTTAGATTGTAATTTTTCCTTTTATTGTTCTTCCCTGTTCTGCACTGGTTTTTGTATCATACTCATTTTAAATTAGATTATGCTGGCTACAGACTTGATGAAACATTGCTGATATTTTTCCTTTATGTAATTTGGTAAATATGATAATCTGAAATATAATGAACTACAAAAACCTTTTCAGTGTGCCAATATCACAACTTTGGTTTAACACACACATGGTGTGTTATGGTATCCATGCCCTTGGAGATGGAGACTAATCACAACTATAGTAATGAGAACCATTTGCCCCAAATAAATGCTTAGAACAGAAATCAAGACTCTAAGAGAAGGCTGGAGTTTTCCTACCAGATTTTCTACCACGTTTCACTCCAATTCTCTCTCTCCAATTCTCTCTCTCCAATTCTCACTTTCTATGCTTATGAAATTTTTCTTAACACTGGCAACAGCTATTCAGTTTACATCAGCTGATTTTGTACTTTTGAAAATGGATTTTACATACTTGATCTCACAATCAGCTGTTAGAATGCAATAATATTTAGTTCCAAAACTCAGAGCAAAAACCAGCTTTGACGAAACAGAAATTTCGCCTGGGGCTAAGTCCAACTGTTTTCCAATTCTGCTTTCTACTTTTTTCTGTATCTATACTTTATTTGCCATTTTGAATTTTCAGATTGTCATTCCACCTCTTTTGAACTGTGATTCTCATACACTTCTTGCTTAAAACAGTGCTTAATTTGTAAGAAGAAAAAACCCCATGGTTTTAATAGCACTACATTTAATATTTATTCTCTTGATGTAGCTGCTACAGCATTTGACTCTTTATTGTGTGAATGTCTGTTGAAAAATAAGTTATCATGTTAATCTCTAAAAGATGAGACAAGTACCTGTTCTTTTGATGCATGTATTTTGAATCACAGATCAGCTACTTCTCCTTTACAGTAGGCCAAATACTCTGCTTCAGTATTAGAGTTTTTAAATACACTGAATTTCATTTGTCCTTTTTGCCTTTCTAGCATGAAGTCTCTCTGCAACTCCATGTCACCCTTGTTTCTATGACCCTGAATAACTTTACATCATTAGCAGGAGTTACTCTTTTGACTATCCACTCCCTTTTCCTGATCATTTATAACATTAGCAGTGTATTGAACAGCACAGGTTCCAGAAGCGACACTCACACAAATGCAGAAAACTATTTTATCACCACTCCCTTTTTTCTGGTACCCTCAATTTTAAATGAATCTCTCTATCCAAAGACCTTCCTTAGCTTACTGCAGACTAGGATTTAAGAACCTTTAACAAGTGTTTTGGTTAACAATGTCAACTGCATCCCCCTTGTCTGCCTGCTCTATGACTCCTTGGAGAAAGCAGGAGTGTGCCATCAAGCCTGCTGGTCTGGAGCTTTCTGGACCTGCCCTGGAGCCGTACCCTCCTTCCCAACTGTCCCATACTGAAGCAGTCCTGGGCAATACGTTATATGCTGCAGACAGCTCAGCCACTTCTTTCTCATGTCATTCATGAGGAAGATCACATTTTATCTGGGAGTTTGTTATTCATTTTGCTTACTCCCTCCACCTCCAAATGCTTAACAACCTGTTTTAAGGCAGTTTCCTTTTGCAAGGGAGCAGAGCTGGACTGAAGTGAACTTGCCCAACCTCCTACACTGTGAACACAGTTACCTAAAAGCATCGCTTTTTTGTTCTGTGACCTTATTTTCTTCAAGTGCCACTTCTATACATTAATCAGTTTCTAGTATTACAGCAAGCTGCTTCTTTCTGACACTTGACACACAGGCTTTAATAGTTTTCAGGCACCTTGTAAATTGTTCCTCAAAGTCTTGTTTCGGCCTTCTTTTTGGTGTTTTTAGATTAAGCCTACCAGAACCTAACATACTTTCTATTCCCTATGCTGGGCACCATTTCAAATTTATGAAAGAAGGTTAGTTATCTTCCTCTTTCTGTAGTTCCATTTATCGCACCATCTAATCATACAAGCTCTCTTGATCTTTCACAAAAGTCAACCACTTGCAGGTTATGTGGCAATTTCAAGGCTTCAAGAAAAATCACACCACTTGCTGCTGCCCCTTTTCATTTCTTTTTGGAGTTAAGGAATACTCTTACAGACTTCCCAGTTGGGATGGGTCTTCAACACAACTACAAAGGACTTGTTTTGGACAGTTGCAACATCCCTGCAGGAATGAAGTACATTCTGATTGCTGTTAGAACAATTCCTCAAAAGCAGCATTTCCAGTATCTTGACTTGGGTTCAGCACATAGTTTAGGACAAGTCAAAAACAGTTTTCCTTGCAAGCTCCCAAGCGATCTGGTCCGTGATATTTCTGCTGTCTGATAAAAGCGTCAAATTGTGTACTGGGATACTGACAACTTCCCGCACAAACTTATCACCCTCTTTAAAAGGAGGACCAAGAGTGTCTGTGGTCTTTCTGGAATCTGACAGTCTTACAATGTAATTTAAAAAGCAGCTCCAGATCCTTCAAATCATATTATCTATGAATAAAATTACTGTGGGCAATGATTTTATTATAATCTTGAGGAGACAACAAAGTTCAACTGGGGATGATGTTACTGTGTGTATGTGCTTATATTTACATATTAATCCCAGAGCATGACAGCAGCCTGAATTGAAAGCTCTATCACCCCCCTTCAGGAATCACAGCTTTTATTTTTGCACTTCTGCAGCTCATTTGTGTGCTGCATTCTCCATTGTAAGTACCTACTTAAATATGTAATAATTTTTCCCCCACTGTGTACCATGCTAAAAGATTTTTCAGTTTGTGAGAACTCAGCAATGTTTACAACCAAATTAAACACTCCTTCTGAAAACAAATTGTTTTGGGTTAAGTTTGGGCATTAATAAAATTAATTTATTCTTTTATTTAATAAAAGCATAGAAAATGTATGAATAAGATGACTCAGATGTCTTAAATGCTGCACTTTCTTTCTTTCTTAAATCATGTTTCCTATTGAGATATGCAACTAGAATTAGCTTTCATGATAGAAATATCTATGGGAAGGTGCATCTGCATTCAGTGTTATTGAGGTCAGTACTGACTGATAGGAAGTCACAATGACTGAAACAGTGGGTTTGGAAGTAATAAGCTCCTTATACCAACACCACTTGTATTATCATATACATAACTAAGTGATTTCAAGATCAATACACCACAGACATGTTTAACCTGAATCCTACATGTGTCAGGCTGCACTGTCAAAACAAGTATAAGGTTATGTCACCTAGCAGCGATGATACGCAAGTCTCCACATACACATGAAAAAAAATTCCTGGGGGACAGCTGTACAGAACAAAAATTCTTACCAGTAGTCATAGTCATAAAACAAGAATTACTTTTATGCATCTCAGTAATACTCACTGAGATTAAACTGTAACTAAAATAGCTGGCCAGCTTTTCTTAAAAAAAGTTTAAAGAGTAAATGAAAAAAATCTATTATCTACTGTAATTGTTACAGGACTTCATTTTCAGACTTTGTTATTCGTATGCATTTAATAATTTCCTTTGGTTTCTTCAAGCCATGATGTAAAATTTGAAGGGATTATTTGCATCCAAAAAACAAAACCAAAAACCCTCACCAAAATCAAAGCAATTTTAAGGCAAATCAACACTAAAATTAAAGCTATTCACAGCCACATCTTGAAGTTTGTTATACACCAAAGGTAATAAATATACAAATAATTCATATCCATTTTGACAGGATATCCTGAAGCTGAAAAAACTCTGAATTTCATATTTTCAAATATCTGAATCATCAAGGCTTGAATACTGTACTGAACACTCAAGACAGGTAAATATTTTCAGTAGCTGTATAATGTATAAATATGATGAACTATAATGTATTCATTAAATCCCATAATTCTTATCAAACTACTATTCATCAATCCCATATTAGCAGCAGGAAATGTTTACCATACAGAAAACTCTTAATATGATTTCCAAATGAAGAAAAACATTTTCTTGATTAACTAGTAAACAAGTTAGAAGAACATTATTCTATTAGATTTTCAAGTTGCCTTGATACTATACTACCAAGTTGCACTGCTTTTTTCCTCCCACTTCTAAAGAGCCTATTTTCATTTAGGGCATTTCTAAACTTCATATTGATTAAAAGAAAATTCCATTAGGCTTACAGCTAAGTCACTAAATAAGGAAGCTGATTCTGCTTGATGATAAACACTGGTAATTTTATCAGCTTCAATAGAAATTATAGATGCTCTCTAGTCATGAAAATTAGAGAGTAGCTTTAGAGACAAAAAAAAAGGTTAAAAAAAAGTTTGAAAGTTGACCAAAGTTAATCTATTTTGTTGTATGTCTTTATTTGCTTTTGAAGGATCTTGCCACTAACATATCTTTTTCTTTTCCTATCAGGACAAAGGTGTTTTGGTTTTGGTTTTTTGTTTGTTTGTTTGGTTGTTTTGTTTTGTTTGTTTTTGTTTTGCTTTGTTTTTTTTGTTTTTTTTTTTTCATTTTAGACTAATGTTTTAATCTGAGTTTACCATGCATTCTTCAAACATGACATGCAAGAGTTCACCAACTACTGCAGTGAGGAAACAGAAAGGCTGCCAAAGGCTGGTTCACTGGAAATCACTAAGCATTGGGCAGGGGGGCAGGAACGGGAAGGACACAAGATCCATCTGTGATGGGGAAAAAGTCTCAGTGGCTAGTTAGTAGGGGTAAAGTTGGTGCAGAGCACAGACCAATGGGTGCGCTGTTCTGACACAGCAAAGCAGTATCAGAACAAGAAGATAGCAGAGAACATTTGGTCAGGTCCAAGGTCTTGCCACAAGTCCTATGCAGAACCATCCTGTGGTCTTTCTGCATAAGTAATCCTAAGATCCCAGCTCTGAGGTTTTGAATGTAGGCCATGGGACATTTGATATGGTACTAAGAATAGGTAAAACTACTTATTATACAGCCTACCTCAAAAACCAAACCACAAAAAAACCCAGACCCCAAAAAACTGCAAGACTGTACCCAATTCATGCACACCAAGAGGGTTAGTTAAAGCTTGTAGTTTAGGACAGAAGACTGAAAGCCTGTTGTTAATTTCTGATGGGCTTGAGTACAGAATTTAGCACTATTAAAAAACAGAAATAGACAAGAATATGAACTGAAATTTAGCATACAGGAGTAAACACTACAGGCAGCTTATATTTACTTTGCTGTGTTTCAGGGGTTAAGTAACCAAGAGACAGTGAAGTTCTAGGACAAAAGCTGAGATTTTCTGTTGACAAAAAGCCAGAACTCCTTTTACTCACAAATAGGCAATAAATATGTATTTTGCCTTATAATCATTCCATCTGATTAAGATAGTATGATCATACTCTATTACCTTGCTTTTTTTAATATAAAATATCCTTAATCCTTTGCTCATGCAGAGGTTCTTATTCATAGATGTTTCAAACCCTCCTTGAAACTTTCATCTCCAAGTTCAGAGTAACAGGTCAGTTCTTTTTAATTTATTTTTTTTTTTAGGCTTAATTTTGACTTTGTTATCTATTCTTCCTCCCCATTTACATTTCATTTTCATTTACTAGCCACATAATTGCATACAGTCATATCATCAGAAAATTCATGCAATATATGCCTCAGCTGTATTGTACTGTTCTTTACTATTCATTAGAGTGCATGTTTTGATACCTATATTTAATTATTTAAATAGACACACACACATATTTAGTAATACTTCTCCACCTACTGCCACGAACACCTAGTTTCTTTGATAATGTTTTCTTGAATGCTGTTGGTTCCTATCTACACACCTGGAAGCCATCAATATGCCACAGCTGTGCAAAATCACTTTTCATCTTTAATCTGAAAGCAAGAAGGAAATAAAAACAGTGGGATTAAAATTGAAATTGTTTGTTCTCAGGATTTGCTGTGGATTAATTCAACGAAGGAGGAAAAGAATGATTCTTTTTCAGGGGCTGAGGTTTTTCCTTTTCAACTTGCATGGAGGGAATACAGAGATCTTTTGCATTATCAGAAGCAGTAACTGGACATTTTATAAAACCATTTTATGAAGATTTAAAAACAAGTTAATAATAGAAAAGTATTTTACAACCAGAGGTTAAGAACAGTTTCATAAAGGGCACAGAAGGGAAGGGAAAGGGTAGGAAATAAAATAAGAAATGCTTTTAAAAAATGCATTTGGCTAAGGGGACCAAAACAACATCTAGATGCTACAGTGGCATCTGCATCTTCATAAATGCATAACAGGATTTTTGACAGGCTAGCATTCTTTATCTATAAAGTATGATAAGTCCCTTCTTCTACCTGACCTTTCTGATTTCCTTTGAATTGTATTATTTAACTTTCTACAGTCTCTGCACAAACGTGTGTGTGGAGGAATTATGTAGGTCACAAACATACTGATGTGTAACTTCAGTACTTGAGTACCGAAGTACTTGAAGTACTTTGAAATACTAAATTTTTTTACTTGCCTTCAATAATAAAAATGTAGGACAACACTTAATTAGAATAAAATTTGTTTGTGTTCATCTTATACAGTTAGACAATTAAAATACGAGTACTATGCATATACAAGCTTTTCTCCTAAATGACTATTTATTTGGTATCTGTAACACAAACCAAGCAAGAATTCATAGGAAAAACAGAATACACAAAGTATTTTAAAGCAAACGCTGTCTACAAAGTTCTACATGCAGAACCCAAAATTGCAATATTTATAAGTTTTATAGAAATTTAGAGAAAGCATACAGACATCACCCATGACTGTCCCGTTAAAACATGGTAATAGAACAACTGCATACCACATCCATCAGGTGCATTTACAGTAGGTATTGGCCTCAATAGCTTAGCTCTTGAAATTGTATTACATAAACAATGTCATGTGCATTTCCAGGAGCCTGAACTCTTAAAAGAAAAAAGGTTTTTTACCTTTAATATTTTAATATTAAAGCTCAGCCAGGGCCTGATCAGCTTGAATGCTTTTCCAATGTGACTATTACAGGTTGCTTAATTACCTAGGATAAACAACATCTGCTTAAAGAATTGTCTTACTTATACTTAATAAATACCACTGCTGCTTAAGTTTATAATTCCCAGTTCTTAATCGTTTCACACTGCTCACATACTCAAAACTGTAAAACGGTCCCATCACTGAAGTTCTCAAAGTAATAACCAGCATAAAAGATCCAGACTACTAGTTTAAAGTAACAGATGAGACAAGCATTTACTTTTAAACCACATACTACTTTCAGGAAGAGAACGAACAAATCTTAAAAAAAAAGAAAAGAATTTGTTCAGCATGCAATTAAAAGGACCAACATGAGAAAGAAACCTTCTCAAGGGTGACATCAGAGTCCCAGAAAGCAGTGCCCCAATACAGATACAAGCATATACAATGGCAAAGTTCGCTATATCTCTGCATAGGCCAAGGAAAGACTTGCATAAATATTTCCATACAATTGTCTAAGTAGGTCATGACAGTACAGTTACATACAATTACTCTTTGAAACAGCTTGAAACTTCCTGAAGAATTAGAATTGAATTTTTTAAGCACCTTAAAACAATGAACACAACTTGCACCCAAACCAAATTAAAAAAATGTAAATCTGAAAGCTACAAAATGTTTAAGATACTTACAAGTATGCTGTTGACTAACAAATTCCCCAAAGCCACACAAGCAGAACTTCTCCTTCAGTCTAAGATCAGCACGTGAACAACTCTACAGCTCTGAATCTGATCAAAACATCTCTCCCCCTGCCCTGTAGCCTGTACTTTGCTAATGACTTATTCTAAAGATAAATGGAAAGAATATAGCATTTGAAGGTTAAAAATACTGTTTACCAAAAAAACCCTCCACCTGAGAACTGATGTAGGAGATATTCCTGCAATGCTTCTAGGGATGAAGCTTTCATCCTTGCAGAGATGGCTTAAGCATCTAGTAGTACAAATTTTAAATTTTTCTTTAAAAAACAGTTTTCTAATATCCACCTAACCCCCCAAAACGCATAATCCATGCAGATAAGTGAATGAGCAAAAATGAAGGGATACACAGTTTGTCTGTGAGTGTGTGTTGGGGCAGGGGGGAGGGGGAATTAGGGAGGAGGGGAGCACAAGAGATGTTATTTTAACGTCAATCCAGAGAATACTATGTCAAACTTGAATCAGACAAAAAGATCTAAACATCAGTAAAAAGAAGAACAACAGTCTTCCATTAAAGTGGATGAAGCAAAGAACCAGTGTCATACTTCAGAAGTTCTTAGGTTGCAAGGGACATTGTTTGGTGTTTATTCCAGTTTCAATTATTCTTCCCAAACTCTGCATAAGGGGTTAATGCCTGGATTGAGTTTGTTGCCATCAATTAACACTTGTAAGAAAATGGATTATGAAGCTGTAAAGACCTTTATCTGTGGAGTAAAATAAAAACAGACTAGGACTTTCTCACAGATAAAAAGATTTAAAACACTAGATACCACAACAAGTAACGGGGGGTGGGGGACGAGCAGTAATGAACTTGTTCTGAGTAAAGGATGGATTCTTGTCATGGAATCTTTCTGTTATTTGAAAATGAAGATGCTCATCAACAAAGTTAAGACTGGCAAAGCACTACATCTCCATTTAAATTACATCCCAAACTGTTATTCCTTCATGCAAGTTTATCCCTCAGTAAGTTTCTTATCTTGGGGAGAACAGAGAACATCTCTATACAACTCCAGGAGAAACTCCACTTCACAATCACCAACAGCTTAGCTTTGCACTGAATGCCAATGCCATCGGCTTCTTAAAACACCTACTTACTGCTGAAACTTAGTCAGTAGATATGTAGGACAACCTAAAATGACAAGTTTTCTGAGTTTTATTTTATGTACTCAAGCTTAGACACATCTTTTATTAAAAAAAGAAAAAAAAGGCAGCAAAAAGACTTTTTTTTTAATGGGTGAGTGTGTGTGTGATTAAATAAACAAACAAATCCATGTAGTGCAACCTGTACCAGTACAAATGGCAATTCATATATTCTGTATCTCCTAACACACCCCACAAGAAACATGCTTTCAGTAGTCTTCTTCCTGAAAGACTGATGGCAGGGAGAAGACTTCCAAAAAAGGGGATTCTGCCTGTACCTGTTCATTCAATCACCGCTGAAAGCCTCTCTGCTTTTTTGTTCTATAAAATGCCAGGTGAGATTATATTGAGTTATGACACTTATGTCTAGAAATCATAAGAGCATTAACACTTCAGCTAAATAGCATACAATTGATAATTTTTGGAACATTGCTAAGATTTCTCATTATAAAATTGTTTTCAGTTTGTAATATCAAAATACTAAGCATAAAAATTCAAGATTTGTACTTTGTTGGGTTTTTAGTATAGACTTTTCAGTTTACTTTGGTTCTTACAGGCACAGAGGTAGACAACAGCTGTGGGGAAAAGTCTGCAAGTAGTGTATGTTGTTTTCAACTTATGCCAACAAGATGCCCACAGACATGGAGAGCTGCTAACTGATATATTAAACCCACACACAGAGTACACACAAAATTCCTTCACAAGGAAGTTGTATCCAGAAAGAGAGGGCAGAAAGCTAATGCTTTACAGCTCCTTTTTGGACAGCTGTGTACTATGAAATATTATTTAGGAAAAACTGATATTCCCTTACAAGACATTACAGATGAAGTGACCAAAAGGGAGAAAAAAGCAGCAATTAAAGAAAAATTTACATTGACAGTTTGGAGCAGAAAGACCTCCCCTGACTGACAAATTTATGATCTCCGAGAAGCCAATGCAGGCAAAACCAGAGCTGTCTTAATCAGAAAATCAGGAAACAAACTGATTTACATTGGTTGCTCACAGTCCTGTCACATCCTGTGTCCTGTCCTGTCCATCCCTCCTCCCCAAAATCTTCTAGCTTAATTGACACATGCAGCCTTCTGGCAATTCTGTTTATTACATTAGTACATGAGCTTTATAAATTTTAAATCTTCTCATGTTCAGTAGTATCATTCTATCCATGCATTCACCTATTTTGTTTTCTCTCCAACAGAGGGTAAGCCCATCTCCCAAACCCTAAATAAATGAAAGATACATAAGAAATTTCTTTAAGCAACAGTTTCATTTGAAGTTTTCTTACAAATACATTAGCCTTTATAAGAGCATATCTATACATACACATATATACATATGTTTATATATTGGTGTATGTATTTTTAAATCAGCAAGCATACGAGGCTCTTGTTTAGGTTGCAAGTTATTCTGTGTGGAAGGGTCAAATGACTTATTGCACAGACTTTGCACTATGATCCAAAACTGCAGACTTAATAGGATGCTCATATGGGGTTTTTTTACCTCTTCAGTAGAAAACAAGGAGACAAGAGAAAATGTGTGAGCCCATCATTCAGAAGTTACACATGTTCTCCAAAACAGAACCTGTGATGAAGCAGGTATATCGCTCCTCCTTACATGTTTATGCAATAACTATTTCTGGCTACACAGTCAGAATCCACTGAATGTATAACGTTCTTAAGGAAAGCTGCATGGCTTAATGGCAGTAACATAAGAGAAGGTCCATCCTTATAGACTAGGGCACTGCTGCCACTGACACACTATCCCTACCCCAGAAACATTTATTTGGAGTTGGAAGATGTAGCTAGAACACCACAAACAGGAGGAAAAAGGAGGAAGAGAATTCAGGACCTGTATCATCTAACAACGATACTGGTCTTTTTTCTGATGATTCTCCCTAGTCAAATCATCCAGAATTTTAATCTGAAATTATCCTGGTTCAAAGCCTTTTATAAACCCATAAAATTAGCAATTAAGAATGCTGAGGGGGAAAGGAAAGCCCTCAACAACAATGCTAATATGAAAAACATTCATGAAATTATGGTTTTAAATGTAGCCTGTTTGGTTTACTGTTTGGCTTAAAGTGTTCAATATGCAATATGAAGAGCCATCAGGATCACAAAACATGGAAGTTATCTTTCTGACCCACTTCTGTGTAATTTTGCATTACATAATGGCACAAGAGCAACAAAAGGAGTCAAGCCCTCTCTTTGACAAGGACTCTGGCTCATTTCATACTTGTTAGCAGGCTCAGTAAATATCTGAAGCAGGACTGGAAAGCTATGCTAACAGTCTGACATTCTTCCCCACCCTTTTGTCCCTCCCAAACAGAGGAGATTGGCAGGGTTTATTGTTGGTCTGCACAGTAGAGTAATAGGAATTAATGCCATCACTACACTGGACTTGGAACAACTTTATTTCAACACACTTTTTAACATCAGTATGACAACAGCATTGCAAAGTCTCTTTGCTTAGCATACAAAACTTTAGCTGAATATTCTCATTTATTACCATCAGTTATTGTCAACTATGAACCATTAAAGCCACAGAGATACAATATAAACTTTTGCCTCTCTATTAACAGTGAATTTAGAACATACTTTACTTTTTACAAGATTATGCATTTTAAATATTTCTACATGCCAAACACGAATGCAATAACTGCATCCAAGCCTGTTCCATAGGAAGAATGAATGGTTTGCTACAAGTGTTCACAAGTTCAATTCAAAATACATGGGTTTTAAAAACTCACTATATTGGTGGCAGTCTGAATTTGAGATCACCTAGAGTAATATGTTCAAGCTGTGCATTTGATCCATTCCCAGACAATGACAACCAATTATAAACAAATAAAATTCCACAGGCAGAAATGCATCAGTCTTCTCCTCTGGCAGTCCTGCAGCAATGGACAGATTACAAAGCAAAACCTAGGAGCTGCTGCGCCAGGCTGTGCAGGGCAGAAAGCATGATGCAGCAGTTTCCATTAGCACCAATGCTTGCACACATCTTGCAAGAGTAGAGCCTCTTTAAATAGTTTACAAGGACATTCTGTAACTTGCTCAGCAACTGAGATATGTCCAGCTTCCTTTCCTCCTTCTTCCTGCTGCTGTTCTACATGCCGACGAGGAAGGTGCAAGCAAAAAAATGGAACCTAGTACAGGGATGGTAGTTTGCACTGAGAAATACAGTTCATAGTCTTGAAAGGATTTTCTGAAATCCCACACAGTACCAAACTGACAGTGAATATACATAGTGCAGATTTACATCACTAATTCAGAGCACTAATCAGCTATAGTCTTCAACTGTGTTCCATAAGGAGGGAGGAAGTTTGTGGAAGTCAAAGAGAGCAATGTTTTAATTTGGCCCAGCAGCTTTACATTTTACACACTATGCGTTTGTACTAGTAATAAGCTGAAGACAAAAACCACTCAACATTTAAACCTACATTACACTTACATTAGATTAACTGTTTGTGCCCCTTAAAAGGAAGCATGGGAAGTTACGTCCAAGCAGAAAAAGTACCATTTCTGTAGTCTTCTTTCAATCTCTTCTTCATTCTTAACCAAATCCTTTTTTTTTTTTTAAACTGTTTAATTGTAAGCACTTTCTTCTTTAAACTTACCTTTTAAATGCTCTTCTAAAAATCTGTTTTGTTTAGTGCAGCTGCTAATTAGTACCTAGACAATATCTGGAAGTCTTACAAGTGAGCAGTAATTTAGTTGAAAGAAGCACAAACATATGGATGAGGAAAGATTACAATAGAGACAGCTGAAGATTAAAGAGGGAGAATGGCTTAAAATTTGTAGGAACAAAAAAACCCCACCAAAACCAAACCCCATGAATCTTACCACAGGAGTACCTTCACAAGGTATGGGACTGCAAACTATTATACTAATACAAAATGCTTGTAAAGCTTAAGTATCTATTTCATGCTGTGCTTTATCACCCATCAATCTGCTTCATTGAAAATAAAACATGTAAAATTTAAGATTTAGTCAAACTGCAACTGTTTATGTTTTTCTGTTACTGTGGGAACTAGTCATGCTTTTCCACAAAGTTTTGAATAACTTCAACTTGTTCTCCATTCAAGTAAGAGAAGTGCAACAGCACTTGCTTGTGTACAGCAAGTGCAAGTGCTCAGGGAGGATACCGAAAATGTCTGTTCTGCACTGCTTTAAGTTTTTCCCTAAAATATAAACTCTTTCTGTAGCTCACTATACATTCTTCAGGAACTGGATTTGCAACTGTTATCAGAGATGAATATGTAGTTCCACAGTTCTCTCTGCAAGGACAACTGCCTTTTTAAGAGAGAAAATTCCTACAGCGGGCTACAGGAGACACCCTGTTCTGATCATGATGCTCTTAACTTTAAATGACTGCAAAAAGACACTTAAAAGTAGCATTTTTCAAGAGGATAAATGGAAAAAGCTAAATAGTTAGAGATACCCATGTAGGTTACCTAAACCAAGAAGATGCCCAGGTAGATGATCAAAGGCAAAAAGCATTACATATATAAGTCTGTAATAGAACATTTCCTCCTGCTGCCCCCAACCCCCCCAAATATCAACAGCCTCCCAAATAGACTGTATATTTGGCTTTATTCAACAAATTTAGAAATTTAGACACCAAATGCCAATAAATACCATCACTTGAAGATCAAAATCCCATTCTGAATTGATTAGATATTGGAAGGATCATCTTTAATCCTGTTAATTCCCAACTTCTCCATGAACAATACAACTTAGTTGAATACACAGGTGGGCATACCAGGTTAAACACTAATGCCCATGCATACTGACAAAAGGTATCACAGACAGTGTTTGACAAATATTAACTGATATGAGGAGATTTTTACAGAGAATCCAGCATCAGTTTTATGGAAACACTCTCCCTTTCCAACTGAAAAAAAAAATCCCCCAAAACACCACCACAAAACTAACATTAATTTTAAGATCAATATTTTTCAACTTTGGAGAGAGACAAATAGAATACTGCAGTTTAAAAAAAGAAAACAAAAAGGTCAAATATCAGTCTGAATTTCAGTATCTAAATTTAAGTATTAACCTTCATTCTACCCTCTCATTCCCGCATCTCATCTAAATTAGGAGACACAGATCACCACTATTTAAAATGGAGCTACCATGTCCAAAACCAGTTAATTATTTCAGACTGCAAAACACATGCTTTTCTGTGCTACCTAAATACCATAAGGACTCTTATTGGCATTTATACACAATCCTATCAGTTACCAGACATCTCAGTTGAGCACCCAGGACAGTGCAGTTACAGATCAAGGCCATCTCCACACATAACCACGACAGTGGTCCAAAACCATTACACTTCTACACCTCATATTTGAAACTTCTCTTACTTTCAGTGTGGTATAAATACACACCACTTTGCCAACAAGGGTCTAGGGTCATTATAAACAAAACATTTTCAGCAAGAGGTACTGTTATTAATGCCCTTGGACCACTGGATGGATGAGCCAGGCTAATGGGAGGCAGCATTAGTCTTGCTGGGAGGCTTTTTCCTCAACAGAATCCCTGCAACAGAATGACAGTCTTGTCAATATTGCTTAAAGTCAGACCCTTCCTCTATTCAAACTTTCCTTAAGGAACATCACAAGATATAGAGGAATGCTATTTTAACTTTAATAGGGGGCCTATCTTCCCAGAACACAAAGATGCTCTAATATATTAGGACACAGACTAGTGTAATTAGTTCAGCAACCTCCTGGCCCTCTCAGAATAGGGGACATGCCTAATTTCTCCTGTTTCCCAGCTCCACTCCCATCCTAGATGGGTAATCACTTACATACTCTTTCTGCCTCTTCAGTTAAAAAGACAACCCCTTACACTGTAGAAACTACTACTTTGGCTGCTTTTCACCTGGGAGTTCAAAAGCAGGCTCCCAAACACAACTGCAACTTCAGTGAACAGAAAACCAGCTGGTAGAAAAAAACATGAATTAGTTTCAGACCTTCCTTGAGGACTGCTAGTGTTAACTTAATGCATGAGCTGGAGTCTTAAGGACAAGCAGAAACTGGTAGACACGAAGGCCTGGGGAATCTCCACAGGCATGGGTGCTAGCAGTACGTCAAGTGAGCACAGTTCTGCTGCGAGACTACACAGCCTGCTGCAGAAGCAGTTTTCTTTCATGTACTGAAGTGCCTTAGGATGGTACTTGAAAGCTTGACAAACACAAACTATTACAGCTTGAAGAACTTGGACAAGCTGAGTATTTCTTTTAACTTTCTGAACAACTACACTGCCTAGCTTTCAATGACTTTTATGTGTACCATAAGCTTTATAGCTGACAGACTTGATAGCACAAGTATCTAAAGTTATTAATTATTATTATTATTTCAATAATTTGTCTGTTTGGGTATGCTTTCATCATTATTTGTCATCCTGCACTGAGTGAAAAGAGGTTATTAATACAAACAGACACAAAAAATGTTCATACATTTCTGCATGTGCCTATTTTCATATTGGTCAAGCCAGAGCATTTCTGGTTGTGGTCTTGCTATGAAGGTCTAGATTTAAAATCTTGACAGGTATGATTTAGATATATTAAAACCATGAAATCCTTAATTATACTGACAAAAGCTGCCTTTCAGATTTACTTTGTTCAGAAAATACTGTAAAATGTACTACCATAAATTATTATTTTGCTAATATAACTGACTTTAATTTAGAAGCATCTGCAATTATTAATAACACCACTTCTAGTTATGCACCCAGTGTACAGTTGTTCTCCATCAAGAGTATTATTCTGAGTTACACAGTACCTCACAAAACATTCAGTATCTGCAAAACATTCAGAGCAACTCACTCCAGCTCAGTATTCACTCAAACCATGAACATAAGTTGTTTTGACTTCTCTTCTGAAACTGCATTGATGGAGTTAGTTGATGTGTGTTCTGATAACTTGTGTCCTTGTTATATCAGGCATCTCTAGAGTGTCACAGTTGGATTTAATACTAGTAAAAACTATCATTCAAATTCTTATTTTGTGTTTCATTTGGTAAATAAACTGGTTCAAGTGCTTTAACCTTCATTTTTTAGGTAAACAAAATAAACTAAGAACAGTCTTGGCAAAAAGCTTAAAATAATTATAATCAATTTTCGAAATGGCTCTGCTTGAGGGATTGCTCTCAATGGCTCCAGTCCATCACCACCCTTAAATAAACAGCAAAGTTTAATTTCCCCATCACTTTATGGCAGCTTGAGTTGAACTTAACAGTACATTTACTGTATGCATTTTCTCTACAGCCTGGGAAGATTTTGTCTTGCATATGACTCCTTGAGTAGATTAAAGTTACAATATGTCCTACAACTTTTCTCTGAATTTACAACAAGGATATCCATACACTGAGAAGGAATCGGGGTAGCCTAGAAAACACACTTCATCAAAACCAAGTTTTAACTTCTGATCCTGTATTTACCCAAAAGGAACCTGAACCAAAGTCAGAAATGAAAAAAGGCATCAGGAGCTAAATACTGCTAAGAAGTTTCTAACAATTTCAGAGACTCTTGATAGAAAGTCATTTGGTCCTTACTACTTCTTAATATGGCAATCATAACATTTGTTATTATGGTAACCCATGGAACAAGTAGTATAGCCAAAGCAGCGAGCAATTTATGAGGATACTAATCAAAATTCAAGTCAACATAAGGAGACTAACAGTAAGTGAAACACCTTTGAATAAAGCCTTAGAAAAGCTCTCCATCTAATTCTGGGGAAAGTCTTTAAGTTTGGCCTTAAATAGACACATAGAACCTACTCTACAGCAAGAAGCTGGTGACTATCTTTGCTTACCAACAAAACAAGTGATTCCACATTAACCTACAGTTATATAAAAATGGCAGTCAAAAGGAACACGTAATATCCTAAACATTAGACAGGTATGTTCTTGATAAGTACAGAAAGCAGATTATTATTATTGTACAGAATTTTCCATAGTAACCTAATGCCTAACAGCCGTCTGCTTGTAAGGGGTTGGATGTTGCTAACAATACTCAGGGGCTGCAAATTACCTAAATGGCTTTAAGTTATAGAGTTATATCCAAAGGCACAGTAAGTGGGAGATGCTCTACATAAAGTGTTGATCAAATTATTAAAAAAAAAAAACCCAAATAAAACCCCTAAACCCCAAACAAACAACCCAAACAAAGAAACCCCCAAACCAAACACACACTCTTCATTCACCATCAAGCAACCTTAAAGCCAGTGTCTACCCCTATCCTGGAAAATTATTCCTGCAGAAAAGGAAGACTGATTACCAGAGCTAGATAGCATCAAAAACTGAACGTAACTACTCCATTTGAATCTGGTGACAGCACATGAGTCAAAGACACTAGGAAAAAAAGAAGATGAGATTTATTTTTCCTCCATAGAGTGGATGGATTCTTCCTCACTGCTGTTCTTTCAGGGTAGCAAGGAAGAGCAAGTGTATAATTTGTGAGGAAAAAGTGAATGTTTATTACGAGGAGGACACACACCAAACCTCCAAATCCTTCAAACTAGACAGTTCCAGCAAGGTTAAAAGTAGTCACCTGTTTCACTTTGTCAGCAAGTTCTTTACCCACACTCGCACACTAGCAGAGAAAGAAGAAAAAAAAGAGTGGAAAAATGACTAACAGAAACAGTAGTGAGATTCAGTGTGGAAATATTGAAGTGGTTAGCTAGAAAAAGCCAAGCTTCCTTACAGCTCACTAAGTTAGGCTCAACTTCTACACCTTGTGAAATTTCCTGAAGTGTGTAATATGAGACAGGCATTCATTTCTTCGACCAAGTAGATGAAGATTATTAAAGATAGATTGGTTACGATTACTTTAAAAGAATGCTCATCCTTCAATACCACACTTATCCTTCAATACCCTGAGGCAGGATTACATAAGAAAAGAAAACCTCCTACTTTAAGTCCTCCTCATCATTTGACCATGCATTACAGTTGATGCTTTCACAAAACTCTGGCCGTGTATGCTTCATCCTTTTAACTTAATCAGTTTTCATTGTTCATTATTAGGTAAGCCATGAATTACCCTTTTTCAACATCAAAAACATAACTATCTTATTTCTTTAAACTTGAGAACAAAGGTAACTTAATTGAGGATTTTCTGAGACATGGCCATTTCTTTCATATATCCTTGCTCAAGATGCAAAGGCTGCTCTGCCTAACGCATTTGAAAGAGCCACTGTAAACTTAAACTCAGGTTTAAGTAAGCCACTGTAAATGTAAACTCAGGTGTAAATGGCTGTCTCGTTGAACTGAGATAGGCTTCTAACCAAAGCAGAGGCTAACAAGCAACAGAAGTGTTATTCTCCATCCTCAGGAGCACCAATGACCTCGCCAACTTGAATGATTACAGGTAGCTCAGAGAAGCATGCAGATTAACGCAATACCATCCCTTCCTAAACACACACACAAATATACACATACAACCTCACCACTTGCAGGCCCATACCTTAAGACAGATAACATAAAACCCCCTCAGGCTACAATTACTCAGTCCCAGAGGCACCTGATGGACACAGATGTGAGGAACACCACCAAGAACTCCAGGAAAAAAATATTAAGTCTCATTTTAGTCTGCCATAGAAGACCAAGTTTTTTAGTGCACCTGGAACCAACTTTTCTAAACAGGCTGAAAGCTGCTTTAACAATTATTCAAGAGCTGTGCATTCTACAAATCTTACATCTTGTGCAATGAAAGTAATAAACAGAATGTGTATTTCAATTATTTACTGAAGACACCTGTCTAATCCAAAGACTCAGTTAAACCATACCGCACAAGCAGTTTGCCTGATTGTTTAAAATGTTTTACATCTTCCACAGTTATACAGAAGTTCTGGACAGATGGGAGCAATGCACCTGTGCCCCTTTAATTCCGCAGCAAAGCCCATTCAACATACATATACACACTGCACAAGGAATTCCCATTCTCAAAACACATTAGTGTATCTGCACAATTTGTGTGCATGTTACCTCATGTTGTACAGGAAAGAGATGAAAGACAAAACTCTGTTCTAGTTTTCTAAATCCAATCCTAAAACTTACAGATCCAGAACCCCAAGTTCAATATTGAAGTGAAGAGAAAAATGACTACCAGGTTAAATTCTGTACTGGGTGCACGAAGAGGTGTCTAGATAAAACACCATGTATCTTATATTGAAATATAGACCTTGCAGTTAAATACAGATGAGTTTTTAGATTCAGAAGAAAACATTATCAGCTTTCTTCTGCTGAGAAACAGAAAATTAAGTAGAAACAAAAACAAACAAGAAAACTTAACCCCAATTGTCTGAAGATGCTGGTCTCTGTCCACCAGACAGAATTTCCTAAGCTAAATTTCTTCCTCCAATGAGTTCGTTTAGACAAATTCCGTGAGATGAAGATGTAGTTAACATACAAAAAACCAAAAGTTTAATTGTTTCCGGATTCCCTATTCATGACCTCCTGTGAAACTTTAAACAAGGCCATTTCTTCAGGAAATGGTGCAACAACTCAACATGTGCAAAAGTGGTTCTGGACACATCCCATCCCCTTCAGAGGCAAGGTGTGAGTAGTCAATGATCTAAAGGTTTCTAACAGAAAATGGATATGGCAGTGGCAGACAAAAAAGCCTAGCAAATAGCCTCACAAATCTCATTTTTACATAAAGTCAGAAAAACTCTGGGACTTTACTATCCCCCCCCCCCCTTTTTTTCTCTGTCGTAGTCAGAGAACATTCTCCACTTCTTGTAATTCTGTGTCACAGCTTCTAGATCTTGAGTGATAAAAACATATACTAAAGACTGTAAATTAAAGGAACAAGTCTCAACTTCCTCCAGGTGTGATGCTATCTTAAGTTTACCTTTTAAGCTTGAGGATATTAATCTTCAGAGTTTAAAACACAGTGAGGGCAGGAAGAAAACACACTTCTAAAGAGTTTCCTACTGTTCTCTTGGGGTAACCCAAATAACAGGCTGATGTCTAACAGAAATTACGTCCCTGTAATGATATTCAGTCTCGTAAATAGTTTCCTCTAGCACCCCTTGCTCCCAAATTCTCAGATGCTTTGCGTGGTTTTGTTCATAGAGATATAAAAAGGACATTACTCCCCAGCATACATGAAGAAGCATGCTCTTCTGGAGTCTGGACGTCTAGGCTTCTAGATCTTGTGTGCTTCAAGACACAAGATGAGGCCTTGCACTATTCCCTGGGAGAGAACAAAGGCTTCAACATGAAGTCTGTCACAAGCTGAACAGAAGGATGACAATAGTGAAGAGTCACAAGGGGTACAAGTATTCCATATACTTAATTTTCCCATCATGATTTGTTTTGCTATACAAGGATCCTCAGTGCAACGGAAAACACAAAAGTCCTTTGTGCAGAGGGCAAGTGTAGCTGAAATAGTGCCAAAAAGACTGACATGCTTTTTGCTCCATCTGCCTGCTAAAGACCACACGAGCAATCAGCCAGCTGTCTCTACTGTCGATCTCTAATATACAGAAGTTCCTGAAAGACACACAGAAGTCCCAAACCTCCTACCCACACGCAAAACCACAGCAAAGAAAATGTAATGCTGTTCTCCAGGACAGACTGGAAGACAGAGGAATCAACAGGAAGATTGCAAGGAACTCCAAGCAACTATTTTATTTTTTTTTTTTTTTTTTTAAGCGAGGATGAGAACGAGCCTTACATCATGCTACAGCAGCAAGTAACTGTCACAGCAGTAACTCAGTGTTTGACAAGTAGTGGCAGTACTCTTACAATTAAGGAGATTCAGCATAACTCTAGCATGACATTAAGAAAACAATATATGCAAGCCACTGTTTTAAAAAGCAGTTATCTCACGGGCTTTTGGTAAAAGCTGCCACTTAATCAGCAAACCCTAAAACAAACAAAAATAATACTGGGGGTAGGGAGCAGGGGGAGATGCCCACAACAAAAACACTACTGCCACCTTTTCCTTTTGCAACACAACAGGGCATTAAACAGGATAAAGACTAAACAGACATAAATGTAAAGGAAATCTTACAAATGTATTTAGTCCCACCTCTATAAAACCATATTAGTCCACACTGTTTTCACCTGCATAAGTGAAAGATATACTTAGCCACTGGAGAGCGCTTAAATCTGAAGATGTACTTTTTGGTGCTCTACTCCAAGAATTTTTTTTACTTACCTTTTCAGACTTGAGAAGCACAAATTCTTTATCCCACCAAATGTGATGAAAATCTTCTCTCAGCTAAAGAACAGCATTCCCCAACTAGCAGCATGCTTTAAAGTACTTTATACTTTTTTCCTCCTTCACTTTTCTAAGTTCTCTGATTAATGGCATGTTGTTGGGTTTGGGGTTTTTTTTTGGGGGGGGGCACACTCAGTTAGAATCCACCTACTAAATAATTTAGAATTTCATAAAAATATTCAGAAGACTTAACATCCATAGGAGAGTTAGTCAACAGTTAAAGAGGTAATTTCTAATCATGTGATTAAATCAGTCAAGTGCAACTTTTTCAGATTCATGACTTTGGAACAAGTATGGGTAACTAAACCTTTTTCATAGAAATCACGTTATTAACGCAGAAGTATGGGAAGTCTATATAATATTGAGTTGTTTACAGTTTAAGCCTTCTGACTTTAGAATGTGAATGAGAACTTTATTTGGACATGAATTACGAAGCAGCACTGTATATGCTTCTGCCCCAAAAGTCAGAATCATAGAATAGTTTGGGTTGGAAGGGACCTTTAAAGGTCAAACTTCCATACGTGCTGCTATTGCCATCCCTCCCACAGTAGAACATAATAAAGTATTTTATTGTGACTGGCTGCAGCTGAGAAAAAAGGATGAATAAAATAAGGGAGAAAAGTGGAGGTTGCTGGTTTCATACTTCTGATGCAGAGGAAATTTTTTTGAAGTGGACTTAAGTCTAACTGAAGGAGTTTGGTTCTTGCTGAAGGTTTTTTTTGTTCAAAGTCAAAACTCACAAGTTGCTTCCAGGAAGCATGGTGTGTTAATTAGTTTTAAACAGGTCATAAAAGAGTCATAGTTCACACACAAAGCAATTTAACCATTCACTAAAATCCTATTCAATAGGCAATGAAGCTTAACAAACTGCTTCTTCCACAGGTCTAGCAAAGACAAGTTCCAAACACTCCTGAAGTGCAAATGTACGCATTGACCTTTGTTAGCAAAACACATCCAACATGGAACTTGCAGCCAAACTGATTTCCCCGCTTTGACTGCTCCCCCAGCAAATAGAGCATTAAAAATTACTGTCAGAAAACTTAAGTGTATTTTTCCACAAGTTGCCCAACCATAAAATGTATTTTCAGGAGGAGGAGGAAGCCATCATTAACAGTTAACATTTACAAAAAGTTACTGCAAATCTATGTGTATTAAGCCAGTCTCAAATCCATAAAAGTCATGTAACATCTCCCTCCCCCAAAAGAGGGGAAGCAAACCGATGGAAGATGAAAGGATGGGAGTACAGAAGACACACAGGGAGACTCCCTTGAACATAATAGCCAGTTCTTAGATTTTTGAATTATACAAATCCAATCGCTTTAATGCAGCTGAGTGTGTTAGTTGTGTTAAACTTGTCTGCTTGCTGAAAATCTCATATTAATATTTTATTCTGTTGCATAATGCTTCCTTCACACAAAGCTAAGTTCCAGAATCTTATACCTTACAGAGCTTACAAACCCCCTCCACAACCTTCCCCCACATTTCACATTAAATTAAGATGAAACCAGTGCATTTCATCCCACAGGACAGAGTCTGCCATGTCTCCTTTCATGCCTGCTTCCCTGTGCCCCCCTCTCACTGCAGCCCACCTCCCTAGAACAGGTGGCAGCAGCCCTGAAACACAACCCAAGGCCACTCCTGGCTGAATCTACCCCAAACACTGGAAAATATTCCTATTTTTCTTCTTTACCCACAGTATGACGCAGGAGATAAGCAGCTGAGGAGAAGGCCCACTGTGGATGGTAGGGGATAAACTTACAATAAACCAATAGTTACACAGAAACGTCTTCAGCACAGGCAAGTGCAAGGGAGATGATTGTAAAATACACACAATAAATGTTTTTGAGAACATGGCTCCTTCTTCCAGTGCTTTTCTGGTCGCACCCTTATAAAGTCATCCCCTTTGCTGTTCTTTGACTAGCACGATGGCAAACAAGGCTCAGAGGAACACTGAGACTTCAATAAAGCCTACAGCCTCTGAAGACAGCGTTTGTTGACAGTTACATACATACTTTCCTTTAGGGTTTTTATGTTGCCATAATGCCTGGGATCATTTCTTCAATGCATCACGGAGGCAGGAGGTCTTTATAAAAGACTTAAGAGAATGAATCTGCTTGGTTTGAGTTCGTCTTACTATTAGCTGAAAACAAATGACAGTACTCAAATATTAAACTGTGAGGTTTACTAGGGAAAAATACAAAAACAAGTTGGGCCAAGAGGCAGAAAATATCTTATTCTAACACTTTCAATTCTCATTCACGGTCGCTCTTCCACATTCAGGCTTTATAGTGCATGTTCAAACACATTATGAGTCCCTCCATTTTTATGTGAGTGTTTTCATTCTGCTTTTATCAGCTACTATTCCCTCAGAAAAAGCACCACACCAACCACCTGTACTTAAAGTATGATTTCTGATCATTCTTCCTGTTTTTCTTAAGCTCCTTTAAAGAAAAAAAAAAAACAAAAACAAAAACCAAAAAACACTTAGAACTGATTTTTTCCCCTTGAAAAAGGCACAGCCTTAAGTCATGTAAGCTTTCCTGCAACTAGGCTGGTTCCCAGAAGCCTGAAGCTTCAGGCCTGGAACATCCCAACTCCATAAACTCCCTTATATTAGCTATGTCTGCCAGCTGCTCTTCTCTTTTCATATATAAAATAATCTTTAAGCAGCATATGGCCTTGACGATGCGTGTATGTTCTGGCAGGTTCAGGCTAAAAGGGTTACAGGCCATTTGTCAAGCTGTATCACATTTCCTCCACGCCCTTCCTCTCGTGAGTAACCCAACGCCGCTCACAGCTAGAGCTTGATGCAGAAGTGCGGCCATGACTGAGTGAAGGCTATTATTTGAGCCTAGCAAAACATGCTGGTGCATATACAGTGGATCATGGTTACTAAAATAAAGGGCATGACACAGCAGAAGTTAAATTGATGAGAAATTAACAGTTAATCAGGCTTGAGGACAAAAGCCTGGTTCTCCAAAAAAAAAAAAAAAAAAAAAAAAAAAAAAAAAAAAAAAAAATCACAGTTTTATTGGGGTACAGCCCTCAGTTCTTGTGCTCAGCCAGTCAGTCAGGCAAATGCTGGAGCCACCGTATGCCAGCAGAAAAGGGAGGTCGCGCTGCACCATCCTTCAGACTCATGGGCAAGGACGCCCGTGCTCTGTGCGCTGAAGAACCCTGTTCCACTCTGTGCAGCATGAGATTTGTAATTGAAAGGCTTTTCCAGCATAATACAACCAGCCAAATGATGACCCACATAGTCCGCTTAGGAAAAGGACAGTTCTAGTAACATTCACTGGCTTATCTTAGTATCTCCAAACAAGTTGCAGGACAATCAGAGTTTTGTTCAATATAAACTCCTATGTGATTTAGGGAACTTTTACTGCCATAGCTGTATCAGTCACAAGTGACACTGCCACACCTCTTACCAACACCACTGAAACCACTGTAACCAGGATGAGTTTTCAGTACACTACTATCTTGGCTTTGGTGTCCTACTTTCTCTGAAGTACAGTAGTGCTTTGGGATGAGGTATCAACGGATGGCTGGAACATCAACTTGATTTCCCCCATCCACACCCTCACAGACGAGTTTTCTCTACATCACAATTAAATCCATCTACTGAGCCACTTGTTCCCTTCTAAAGAGTAATCAAGTGAGCTAATTGCATATAACAGCAGAGATCTCTTCTTATTCAAAACAAACACAATAAATCTTCACATTAACAGAACAGGTATGCCAGTTGTGAGAGATCACACCAAAAGCTTTACCAAGAGAATCATTCTGTTTCACACAGGTCAGTGAACAGGTACTTTACAATAAATAGTTCAGTATCAGGATAAGGAATTTTTCCACCTCTAGGCCAGACACCTTTGGAGAAAAAACAATAAATTATTTCTTAGTATAAGGAAACTCTGTGGATGCTTCGATACTGGGGAAAAGGCCAATAAGGTTCAGGACTTGAAATGTACAGGTATTGCAACACTACAGGAATGAGGAAATCCATCTTGTTTACTTAGTGCCTCTGAATTTGATCACTCCTAGATGTCCTATAGAAACACTGACAATCCAAGTTCATCATAATGATTAGGTACTACACAGTGCAAGAATACGCTGTATAAATCTGCTTAGGTATCTACATGGATAAATATGAAATAACTGGTTTCATAAAGCAGCTTGTGAAGAGGTGGCTGTGTTTCAAAGCTTTTTGTCCAAATATAGTAGTGGCCTAATGCTTGAGAAACAGCAAAAAATCCTTGTTTTGAAAACCTTCAGAACACACACCTATTTGACACCATAGAGCATACAGTAATATACATGCTGAACAATGAGAAATACCAGCATGCAGCAATAGATTCTGGATTTACAACCTCTTCTACCAGCTCTGTCCTTATTTCTTATTCTAAGTGACTACATAACACTACTTGGAAAACGAGAATGTATCACAGTGTCTACTTCCCTGATCTTGCTGAAAGTTAGTTCTGAGATGCCCTAAAAGAGGAGATTCCTCTCCTGACACAAGACCAGGCAGTTATCTGTAAAAAATACTCTCGCCTTGGGACATGCTACTCTTGGAATTGCTTATCCTATTTCTAATGGAAAAGTTTGAGCTTAAGTAACAGAAGCAAATTACAGAACCTGGCTTTCAAAGATATTTCTGTGCAGAAAGTTTGTCATGAATTAAGTATGTCATTAAAAGCATTTAGAGGACAATAAAAGAACCACAGGAATGCCCACTCAAGATAAGGCTAAGTATCATTCCTACACCTCAAGAAGTTAAGAGTTCAACACCTAAAGCATAACTTCACTTCCCTACAGTCCTCTCTCTCCCTGCTCCACTAACATTCATAAAAGTGGAGTAAGCTGGGGGAAGAGCAGAAAACATCTAAGAGGCCTCCCATGTCCAGATCAGTATTGTCTGGAAAATACAGTCCTTCGGTGCCTTTTATGTATGCTGAAGAGGCATCCATACAAATACTACAGAAGTGCCAAAATATAACCAGATCAGCTTCTCAGGACTTCAGTTAGCACTGCAGTAGTCCTCTCTACTGAGACTCTTGATGGCATAGCGTCATAGAAGACAATTACTGATTTTGCCTGTCTCACTCCAGGGGTAGACTGGAAGGAAGGGACAGAGGCAGCACAACATGTTTATATAGTGCAATAATATAGGAGTATCACAACATTTCAAGGACTTTGGTCATTTTAAACATAATTTATTAGCAAGCTGCACTACAATCCCCCAAAAGCTGCTAACTTAACAAGGTAACAGCTTTCAGGTTTGGATCACTGAAAGTACAGCAGCAAAGTTGTGCTCTCCAGTTCAAAACACAAATTGAGCTCTTCATTTACAGCTCACCTCCATGGATAACAGTGGAAGCCTTTAATAGTGCCTCTTGCCATACCTAATATATTTTGTTGGCTGTGCAATTTATTAATATAACAACAGCATGTGGCTACCTGGAATCAGAAATAGCAAAACTATTACCAGTGACATTTATTTCTAAATGTGAATACCTAAATTCTGAAACCCTGAATTACTGAATTGGGAGTCTGAACAGCTTCTTACTTCTTACCACCAGCTAAATGCCACACAGTTTGCCTGGAAATAAGCTGTAAAACAGACTGTCAAACATCTTTGCATTAGTTTGCTTCATGGTTTGTGTCATCTATCCCAACCACACCTTAATTTTATTTTTTTATTTTTTTTTTTTTTTTTTAGCTCAAAGCTATAGAAATACTCTTTATGGGACTTTGCCCAAACTCCTACCCATTGTAAGTTTCGGGCAAAAACTGCATTTGTTCCACGCTTCTTATACTCTGTTTACACAGGGGTCTGGATCTGTGGTAGTGCTAATAGTTTTAGGATAAAAAATTTTCATCTGAATAGAACTTTTTCCTCCTTTTCCCTCTCCCTTAACATTCATTAACTTTCCAAACCAAGCCTGACAGTTGCCTGCTTTCTACACTAAAAAACTGTTACAGATCAGGGTATCAAAAACATTTCTAAGCATTCAAAAGAAATTCCTTATCGGTCCTTTTCAGAAGATACTCCTCAGGAAATGCTTCAAACCTACCCAAAAACTGTTTGACTCCTTTGAAGCTGCTTCACTTGACTAAACAGCTCTAGTAAGTGCAGACCATACAGGTTTTAAATGGTCCCTTATCATGTAATTGCTGCTTTGGTAGTTCAAAATAGCCACTGGAAAATAGGGACCAGCTGTCCAGACTCCAGTAGACACCACAGCAGGGGTCTTACTTTACCAAAAATTGTTTGACATACCTCAAAGGAAATCACTGACAGATATGATAGTGTCGTTAGCAATTAATTCAGTCACAGGACAAGAGATTCCTATCAGTTACCAAGGCTGTTATTTAATTTTTTATCTTGATTCCACGGCAGCAGGAACTTGCTGCTGTTACTTGGCAGCAAGGAAACTACTAAAATACTGAAGACATAAGCAACAGGGTTGTTTTTTACTTTTAAAACAACATACATTTTCCTGACCTGTTTAAAGTAACGAGAAGGTACTTAACTAGTGCAAAGAAACTTACATTACAAAAACCAGGTTTCCCTGTCCCTAGCCCTTCACACACAAATACAATACGCTTCTACGTGGTTATTACAGGACTGTTCCAGGCCATTACTGACCTTACCAAAAACGTTACAAGTTTAACTCCTGAGCGCTATCTTAAAACAAAACCAAGATTGAATTTCATATTTGTGTATTTGGCATATTGTTCACATTTAGCAATTTATACAGATCTTCTACACTTGCATAGCTGGCAGAAGCTTTTTCCTACTTCAGAAGAAATTAGGTTTAGACCACTGCTAGAGCTAAACAACTCAGGTTGGGGGAGGGGGGAAGACTGGGGAGAAGACAAAAGAAAGGGAAAAAACCCCACACAGTTCCAGAACCAGTAAGGTCCACTTGGGCCCCAAACCCAAATAGCATCCACCTTTTATTATCTTTGCAATATAAACAGAAAACAGTGAAAAAGAACAGCAAGAATGCAGGAACTGGGATAAAAAAAAAAAAAAAAAGAAAAACAAGGAAAAAAAAGACATAAGGAACTACTTAGTTAACTCAAGAGGATGAAATGGATGCAACCTGGTCTAAACTTAACTTGACTTCTTCTAGCACAGATCATGGATTTCCCTCCCCCCCCCCCCCCATACCTGATCAACATGTCAATGCTGGAGTGAGACCAACAGAGACTACTGGCATTGATTCAGTTCAATTACTGTTACACACTACACCAGAACAATCATATCCTCCAAAAGAAGCAATAAGTCTAACCGATTTACAAAAATGAAAACATTTTCCTGTCATGTATGTCCCTACACTTGGGACAGAACAAATACATTAAAATCCAGAACTTGAAGATATTTTTGGTTTATACTGTTGAAAGCACAAATTTTTAGCTGAGACCGTAAAAGAACACTCTCCCAAAACAAAACAAAACAACAAAAAAAAGTAAAGTAGGATACACTTCCTACAGAGATTCCAACTTAAACAAGATGCAGTCGCGGAAAGCCTATAGCGCATATTGTGTGTGCTAGACTAGACCTTAAGTAAATCTTTTCTTTTCAGGAGTTTATCAAGTTAGGAAAGAACCAGATTTCCTGAACCAAAGTAACGATAACTCTGTTGCTTACAGGAAAGTACTTTGTAGAGGTGCAACCAAGGTCTGAGATTGTAACTCTTCACTGACTTCTGCAAAGAGCTACATTCTACATTGAACAGAATTGCACTGTGTGTGGATATTCCTCATCAGGTAACTCTTCCTCCCCCAAAACTCTGTTCTGTTTCATTTACGGAAGGATGTTATTAAGTCAAGTTATGAAATATTACTTGTTCATATCCAGTAAAGCAGACATTGGTTGATCCATGGGGAGTAATCTCATACAGTATTACTGTCACCAAGTAGAGTCTCCCAGACAACTCCTGCACAATACAGAAAGCAGACAGGCTCCTGGAGCTGGCAGCATTTCAAAGCTGATCCTGGCCAACACCAGTGCCATTTGCAGCTGTGCAGTTAAGGGTCAGGTTGGGCTGCGCTTCCAGAAGGCCAAGCACCTGGCACCAGGCACCTGGCACAGGGCACATAACCAAAGAGCACGCATATTCAGCAGAAAACCACCTCAGAGAAAAAGCAAACACATTGGATCTGCTGCACTGCAAGTTACATCCACTATATGCTGGCTACCAACTGCACTAGCAAGAGCCTATAGAAAAGTGCATTCAAGAGAGGAATGGGAAAGAGATTATGATTTCACATCATCATCACTTTGCAAAATAGCCGGCAACTACAGAGTTGCAGGGATGCTGGTTACCAGCATAGTTCCTTTCTCCTTGCTGATCCATTTGAAGCACAGCAACGGCTTTTCTTCCCTTCTGGAAGATGCAATATCTAATTGACATTTTTGGTGGGAAGGGCATGGTGGTAGTGTTTGCTTTAAAATCAGAAGTACTATATCTGCACAGTGCTACAAAAAGTGAAATTGCAGCCTTTCTTGGTAACGGCAGAGGTTTAAGGTGCACTGGCACATGAGCAAGGATCAAACAATCCCCTTCATCAGTTATTCCACTCAATAAACAGCAAAAAAGATCTGCAGTATTAGCAATGCATGCTTTCTCCTTCCATCCCAGTCAACAGCATGTCATGTTTAAAGCTGGCTTAAAAAATACTCAGACATCTTGCGGGGTTGGGGGGGGGGGGGGGGGGGGAGGGGGAGAGATAAAATCTTGTAACAGTGGGATGTTAACAGTACAGTCACTCCTTGCCGAGTTTTTAGCAGCCAACAGCAACTAATGCATTGTACAGTGGGACTATCTATTTTTCTTCCCAATACAACGATCTTGTTGAAAGAGATCTGGGATACCAGGTGTAGACCAAGAGCATCTCCAGCTTATGGTGGGCAGTCCACTCCACATGTGACCAAGAAAGTGAATCTGGCAGCATCCAGCCCCCAGAGAAAGTATGGCCAGGTGCATTATTCAAAAACCAGAGGTCTGATATTTGAACAGGTAAGTAATGCAAATAATCTACAGTTCTACCTGAGTAGAAGTTTTACTTGCTGTTCTCCTGATATAACCGCAAGAATCCAGACATCTTCCTACAACGCTTTAGACATCACAGACAACTCAACAGTGGAAGTGGTGTAAGAATCAGCTACTAATTCACTTCCCAATTTGCCTGTTGGGGCAAATAACAACCCCTAACGTCTCCCAGATTTCCCCAGTACTATCTGTGGAAAGCCATGACAAATACCAATGCTACTTACCAACTCTTTCACAGCAGTGTACTTTTGCCATGGGAGAGGGATGCAGAATATTCATTTTAAGCAAAGACATAGCGTAGAACATAGACAGTCAAGTTATGATCTAAAAGAATATTTAATAAAAAGGCTGCATATATTCTCCAAACTTAGACATGCATTGCATGCACGTTATCTTAACTAAACTGCATCTGAGTAAGTTTTTCTTAACTTTTCTTAAGCAACCAGTATTTGAAAAAGTTTCTCAGAACACAAATACTGGAAATTTTGTATATAGACTGTAATTCATTCACAAATGCGTAAAGAATTGTGTTTCCCCCCACCCCTGGTTACAAAACAGATACCAGCATGATGATCTAGTCTGATATCTTGGGTAGCACAGATCACAGAAGTTTCACCCACCAACTCAAGAAGTCCAGAGTTTCTGGTTAATCTGGAACCTACTATTTAGAAAGGCTTTTTAAGTCCATTTAAGAAATTCACTTATGGACATCACAAACCAACTTTTGGTAAATTCCCCAATTTTAACTGTCTTTTGAGGTCTGGCACATAGAAGCAGAAGTTATGCTTAAAGTAACTACTGAGAAGCAATATATATCTACCTTTGCTTGCTAGAACTACCCAACTTCAGCTTTCACATCTTCCTTCTTTTGAGCTATGAGACTTACCACAACACTTCCTACCCTTCTTTCAGGTAAACTCAAACTATGCTTCTTTATTCTCAGCACTAATAGCTCTACTGCAATTTTTATGTAAGTTTTGTTGTTGTTGTTGTTGGTTTGGGGTTTTTTTTGTTGTTTGGTTTTGTTTGTATTATGAACACAGACACAATCATTCCTGTATATCATACTATGCTGGCAACCATTCTGAAGAGCTGGCACAAGAAGCAGGCATGATATTCTAGCTCTGGTCTTCATTAGTGACATATACAACTGCAGCACCACTTCCTTAGCATTTTCCTGCAAACAAGGAGCCATTTCTGAGAGTCCTGGCAGCTCACAATCAGGTAGCCACCACGAACCTCAATGTCTTTCAGGACCACCCTAAAGCATGCACACATTAACAGCAGTTAGCAACTACAGTCTGAAGAACTTTTTTTCTGTAATTACACTCCAGCTGAAGTTAGCTATTCAAGACTGAAATCCCCAAAAGGTCAATAAGAAAAGTTAGCAAGTGAAGATTCCTTCTGAGTAGATAATCTTACTTACTTACTGCTAGATATCAGACAAATTATTTTCTGGCCACCAGTTTCTTTTTATTACATTTTGTAAGTTTAGTTGTCAAACACGTGGCTTTGAATTCTTCAAAAGGATATTTGGAACAGCTAAAAATATATTTTTGGAAAAAAAAAAAGGCATTTCCTAAAGATGACTTAAAATTTACACTAGCAAAAAAGGATCAGAAGACAATATTGCATAGACCATTCTCACTGAAACATCACATTTCCAGACTATTGAAAGAATGTGGTGACTTTTAATAGATCTTCTTGTATAATTTTAAGAGATTCCGATTTCTACAGAAATAGACTAATATAATGCTTAATCCATGAAATTAAACTTGTTCTTTTCAGTGGCAATTTGGAGAAATTAATGTAAAACTTCTAGTATACTTGTGCAGATAGACTTAGCTCCTCTGTAATTTTAAATCACCTGACAATTCTCAAGTAAAAGTCACCACACAAGAAACAGATACAAATTGCTGTTTCAAAGTAGACAGATACTACTCTGATACAGTTATCGGAAGCAAGAGAAGGAAGTGCAAAGATACTTGTCAGGCTGCATGCATTTGTATCTGCTGAACAAGACACTGAAAAAAAACCAGCATGAAGCTTGAGAGAAGGGAGTTACAGTCTCCTCCTAGTCTTCTCCTGAGAAATCTACACCTGAAGGGATGGTTCAAACAATTCCATCACTCAACCTCAGAATCTGAGATTTTACAAGAGACCGGCACAAGGTGAATTCCTACAGGATATGCATTGTGTGTTTCACCAGTCCCCTAACTTATTACAATGGTGCAAACCTACTCCTCTTCTAACATAAGTCTCTTCATCTCCATCAATAAAGTCAAAAAGACTAAAAAAAACCACTGTACAGTATGAACATTAAAAAATGGAGGAATTTCAGCTAGAGCTTTGCACAATGTGGAAGACAACTAAAGCCATCTATTTGTTTAAGCACCATTCTTCAGGTTTTTGTCTGTGTCCCCCTCCCCAGTCACTTCACTAATTAAGTACAGAATGTATCCTGTGGTTAGTGAGCACTCTCAATATTGAGGACACAGCAAAATCCAAGCTGTCTGCATATCCAGAGAGACACTCTCTGGCTATGAAGAAACCTTTGAAAAGAAAGTGTTAATATAATAGGAAGAAAGAGCAAGGGAGTAAGAAAAGACACTTTTGTGCCTAAGTTGCTCAGTTACACAATTGACTGTTCCTTGATCTAAAACAACCAGCAATTACTCTAATCACATTGAACTCAAGGCCATTGCACTGAAAAATTCACTGCTATTAAAAAAAAAAAAAAAATACATAATCTTAGTTCTTCATAGTGACATCTCACTCTTCAAAGCAGCTTTTCCCATTACCACACCTCCTCAATCCAATGCCCCACACATCAGTTTCACTTTTGTACTGTATTGATGATCACAAGCACTATTTAAGTAATCAATAGAAATTAACATTTTAAGTTAAAAGCTACTTGTGACCAACTCTGATAGCACATGTAACTGAATAAAACAGAACAATTTCACTGCTGTTTCCTAACAAGACTCCAAGATAGCATACTGATTGCAAGAAGCTCATTTGTTCTCCGTTACAAGATAGCAGAAACCTCACTTGAGTCAGATGGGTCCAGCTACAGCTCAACACCAAGATGTTCTGAAGGGAGGTGCATGGGGCAGGGGGAAGGCAGGATACCTGCTTCCCAGCTGAACTGAGATACCAGTCTATGAGTCCCAGAGAACTGAAATATACTTAAGATCAGACTATTAGAGAAAGCATTGAGACAGGTATCATCTTCAAGATGTAGCTTTTAGCACTCAGGAATTTCAACCATGATTATCATCTTCAAAAGAAAGGAACACAGGAGAGAACTCACAAGGGGAGTTTTAATAACAAAAAGAACATCAAATAGTTTTTCAACTGTTAGAGATAAGAACAGCATTAGGGGGAGAGACAGCTCACAAATGACAAAACCTAGATTTAGGATTTTATACACCAACTAGCTGCCTAAGTTCCTACTATAATCAATGGTACCTAAAGAACTATTCTGCTCATCCTAAAGCAGACACCTATTTTCAGTCAGCTGAACAGCTCTTCAGGTCCACTGACTAGGTCTCTGCAGACTATAATGGGAGCACAGGCAATGAGCTCACACCCTGGCATCTAAATTTAGGTGCTCTAGTCTGTGAGCCAACCCTACAGTTTATACAGCCAAAGTACATAGGCATGCTGATAAGCCAAACATACACACGCTGTAAGCAACTGCTGGGAGAACGGTCCTTTAAAAAACCCTTTTCCAAACAAGGACTTTCATGAGAAAATGCAAGTCAGTATAATAAGAAAGCCTGGTAATAGAGTACAAGTTGAATTCCCGAACTACGTTCCATACAAGTTTCAGTCTGCATGAAAAGCAAATGGTTTCTAGATGTACATAAGGAGGGAGAGATTCTGCCCTACAAAAGCTGTCTTCAAAAATAGCAACACATCTGAATGATTTCCAGCACACAACTGGTCAGGGAAAATATCCCTCATTCATGAACTGTGTGAGCAGGGAAGGGCTGACAAGGATTTCTCTTTTTAATAAGTAAGCATTATAGTTGTGCCACATTTTTCACCAGCTGCTATATATAGGTACGTAGTGCTGGACTTACAAACCAGAAAACCAAATAAATAAAGGTTGAGTGAAAGAAAATAATCTATTCTTTAAAAAAAAGAAAAAACCCGACACCACAGAAGCCAGGAGAATTTAAGTTAGGGCATGCTCAGACACTACAGTATGACAACAAAGTACCACTTCCGTGAATTGCTGTAAATTGACCACTTGTTCTTAATCTGTCCTAGTTATGAGATCAAATAAATACAGAGGATAATCTCAGCATCCTACGCCTTCCATAGATCCACTTTTTGACAGAGCCAAGGACCGCATCAATTGCTTGCTTGTAGAATAATGCTGGGACCACATGTTTTGACAATTATGCAGGCTAATATCCTTCTCTCTCTCAGTCCCTCAATATCAGAGTCACAGAAAAGCACACACGAGCAAAACCACAGGCTATGTTCTTGACCCTTGAGATGCCAAGAGTTGACCTACTGAGGTGTTCATCTGCAACCAGCTTTCTTGGTGACCAGGATTCTCCAGGGTAGAGGATGACTGACACATCTCACTACAACTCATTAGTTCTTTCTCCTTTGGGTTGCCTGCCAGCTTGACCAGGAATGATCTTCAGTCAAGGACCAGGATGTAAAAGCACAGATTCAAGCAGCAGTTACAGGGAGATTTGAATGAAATATTGCTGTAACTAACATGACATTGATTCTGCACTATTCTGTCTTCTTGAAGTCTACAAAAGCTGTCATTTCCACACTTTTACTAAGATTTCATCATGACCACCAGAGCTAACACTTTCCCTAAACCTTTGCTTAACAGAATTTTATTTCCTTCATCTAATACTTTGTCAAGTCATTCCCAGCAGCAACCTTTCTGTATTTTGCCTGAGCACATAAATTCATAATTATTTTGATTGCCCTGTATTCCCTCTTAGCTACTGGAACAGGATTGGCTCCAAGGAAAAAAACCAAACCAACCAACAAATAAAAATGCCAGAAAACAATTCCACAATACAAGCAGTGCAGAGCTCTCAGCACCTTTAAGTCTTTAGTAGTTGCTACTTAAATAGGATCAAAGTCAGTTTTAAATGAACAGGTGAGGTAATTTCTACTTTTCTTTTTGGAATGAAGTATTCTACAACATAACCAAATGGTAACATTAAGCTAAAGCTCAAAGAATAACAAAAACCTTGGGGCTGTCAGTAGCCAGACATGCTAGAGGGCTCAACTCCCCTGTCCCCAGACAGAGGGAAACCTGGGGCCAAACCCACTTCTTTTACATTTTAAGATGAGGCCATTCACATGTTCAACACACATTCTTTAAGAGCTCAAAACTGTAGCGGGGCATAGTAGCTTACTGCAAATGTAGATTTTAGGACAGTTTGAAGGAATGCTTTACACCAGTGAGCTTGAGGCCCCAGAAAGCAGTCTTTCCAGACTAGCAAGAAGATTCTGCAGCGTGGCAAGTTGCAGGGGCAGATGAGCTGAAGGACCCCCGCATGGCAGGCTTCTGGTCAGCTATTCCGCCAGGAACTGTGGCTTTGAATGTACTTCCGTCTGTGCCTTTATGGTCTAAACTATTCCAAATTAGACAGCCTTTAAGGCACATTAGAGTTCATTTATTCCCCCAGGCACTTGTGTTTAGGGCACTAAGAAATGTAAAATCAGACGTGTTAAGTTTACATTCCTGAATTGTCAACTGTTGGTATTATTGAAGTATATAGCTGCCTCTTTATATAAACCGCATTTATGATCGACTGTGAAATTAGATCAGCAGCACACAGCTATATTGTTTTGCTGTTTCCGTGATGGATTTTTAGCATAGTATAAGTTCTAAAAACAAGAGTGCTGTTACCTCCATAACATTCATATCACTTAAAGAAATGCTGCTTAATAGCAGGTTTGACTGGCTGTTCCCTGCTCTGCCGCTAATTTACTCCCTTGCTTCATCTCTCTATTGCATGTCTTCCCACCTGAAGCTGGCAGAAGGAGAACAGTTATTTTGACCTTCTTGGAAGACCCTAGGAGCAAGTAGGGATGTACTACTTTGCAACTAGGTACAAGACAGCAGGTCTGTTTCCTTTGGCATTGCTCCTCCAGTTCAGGCTTTTCATTTCACAGCTGGTAGAACTGCTTCTCCAAATCCCACCTTCACACCACTAGAAGTTAAAAAATCCCAAGAGAACACAGCAGATTTGGCAACCAATCTAGCCATGGAAGCATCAGTTACTAGAAAACCTCCCTTAACATCTCAAGACTGAAACAGTCTTGAAAAGGAGAACGTAAAGAAAAGAGAAACTCTTACACAGCATGTAGTTTCATAGCCTGACAGAAGAGGAGGGAGGCAGAAATAAGATAAGAAAAGCTGCCATTATATAACAGTGTAAGTGGCATTTTAAGAAAGGGAGGTTTGATTTACCAATTAAAAAAACTTGATATTGCAAAAGTGAACATTTGACTGTTGCCTTTTAGTTCTGATTAATACAAGCAAAGGATTTTCTAGTATTATTTACAAGTACCCAAGATTAGTAGATGAGAGCTCATAAACAGCTCTGAAAAACATGTATCAGTTTCACTCAACTATGGTGGAATTGTTCAGAGTTTTCCTAGTGTGAAACAGTAAACATTGTGGCATATATTTGTAGGTGGATATTCTAGATATAACTTACTAGTTTACAGCCTGCAAGAGTAATGGAGTTTTAAGATGCAAGTTCTTGCTGTCGTTAATGTTATACAATTAAACTAAGCATGCAACAAATACGCTACAGTGGGATACGTAGCCTTCCGGATGCAGGCTGGTGACACTCAGGTATGCAAGTGCAACATGCAAAGAAGTAGAGTGTGGCAGGTTGCAATGGGAAGGGGGAGGGTGAACAATCAGGGGGGAACCCACACAAAAAAGCACACCGTGCTGCTCAGCCTGTCTGAGATTCAGAACAGAATTATCTTGGCAGTGTTCAACAAAGGCACTAAACTTATTACTTAAAGCAGCAAGAGATGATGATGACAGTAGGTTCCCCAGAATTACACTCCTACAGCAGTTATTGGTAGTACTAAGTAGACTTAAGGCTGAAAATGTCTCTCTCCAACACACGCAAAACTTGCAAGGATGCAGCTAACAAGGAATGAAAGCCATTACTGAAACCCTATCAGGCCACTTCCTAACCCCAAATACCTCTTCTGCCAGTGGCTACTGCCTCCATAGTACAGACAGCTAACGCAGGCATAGGTCCAGGCCTCCACTACTTTGTTTTAAAATTACTCTGATGGGCTGGAGCCTGTTAGCTCCAGCTCGTGTGCCAGGCTGTGACCTGTGAAGCTGAGGACTTCTTCTGTTGCTTCTGTGATGGTAGCAGGAGGCTGCTCTAGGTGTTCATGTCCATCAGAGGAGCAGAGCAGCTGCTCCTTTTCAGCCACCCCAGCTCACCTGGGTCAGGCAAGAGAAGCAGAGCCCTGCTCTCCCCAGAGCACTCGTTCTCCTCTGTTCCAAGGTGGACTGAAATAACTCAATTCTCCTTTAAAAAAAAACCAAACCCAAATACCATCCAGCTCATCAGCAAGTCTTTGTGTGAAAGTGTTTTAAATCTGAAAATTGGGTGCTGAGTGAAGCATATTTGTTTTCAAGCAGAATGCACAGGTTTTTAAGCACTTATCCACTAAGCTATTAAAAGAGAAAGTAAACAGTGAAACACGTGGAAGTAGCTGAAGGGAACTGCAGATTTAACACAAAGAACATCAAGTTTCAAAGTTTAGTTTAAAAAAGAAAAAAGCATGCTCATGCTTTCAGAATGACTCTTATTAGGTTTAGTTAAAAAAAGCTAGTTATTTCCTAGTTTGGAAGCCCTTAGCCAACAAACTCCCCTCTTTACTTCAAAATAAACTTTGAAAAGTTTGATTAAAAAGTGAACAGAAAAACCCCAAACAAGTGCACACGTAAGGTGGAAAATGCTGCCCGAAGTGTCAGATTAGGAAGTGCTCACCCTGCTAGGTGCGGGGGGTTCAGAGAGACATGTTAAGCTGTTTCGGGCAAAGCCTCAGAAGGCACAGGGTAAATCTACACAAGCTGAAAACCCGCAAGTCAGAGAGAAATTTCCCACAAGCCTCATGTGAAAGACTGCCTCCTTATACTCAAGTCTTTGAATAGTGCTTTTCTTCTGAAACAAAGTGCATGAGGTACAGCGAACAAACTGTAAAGGTAACTAGGCCTTTTGTCATATAGTTCCTCCACCCACTCGTACTTTACCACACAATAGCTCGTTTACAGATTCAGACCACTCCAGCTCGACACAGAAACAATCCTGTATTGTGAAGTGAATCTACCACAGGAGTAAAACCTAAAAATACTTCGAAAAGTCTATAACGATCATTTAGTAGAACTCTACGGTTCTTCCCTTAGAGACAAAGGCTTTCCCAATTTGAATGGGTAATAACAGACTTAGTCACTCCTTACTTGAGTATGACTAATAGCCTGCAAAAGCAAAAAATACATGTGTACCGTACAGTATATGAAGCTGTTCATCTCTTAAAATAAAAAGATGATTTGCACTGAAGCAAAAGTAGTTGTAGTATAAAAATCCATGTTATTTCCCCTCCCATCTCCACCGGGGGAGAAGAAAGCACTATGTAACACAGACCCATTTCTGCATGTGCTACCCAAGACAAGCTATACGTGTTTGTTTACATCAGCAGATAGGTGCAGCAGCTACAAAATAGTGACGGGTAGAACAAATAGCAGATCACACGGACCAACCAGCAATCTGCCTAGTCAGCCATACGTTAACGCAAGTAAATCATGGGAGACCAGTTAGGTTGCTGGGAAAGTCTGGAAGAAAAGACAGATAGCCTACCTACACTCTACTTGCACTTTCACCTCAGAGAGAATAGTTACTCCATCCCCCACAAGCCACTATAATAGAATAAAGATAAACGCAGGGATTATGCCAAGTTGACCCCAGGCTTTGTTCTTTCCCTCCAAGCACATTCAGTGAAAAGGTCTAAACACACATCTGATTTGACAAGCATTCAGATTCACAAAGAACGTGGTGAAAGTGAAATCATACTTGGGGCATTCATGGGTCCCTATGTCAAAGGTCATTCAGCAGCGTTTCAGCTGCTGCTTGCTAGGATTTAAAATGAACTAGTTTAAACCCCCATCACCACAGACACTGACATATAGTTTGTGCCAGCCAAGAACATTTCATACCATGTTTCACAAAATCTAGCTCAGAGATAATATAATTTCTGGACAAATGTTTAATCCTCACAACTGGCACCGTCTCATCTAGAAAAGACAAATAATTTCCTTTTTTAGCCAGATTCTTGATGTCAACTCACATAATTCACCTGCAGAATATTGAATTATTATTAGAAAGAAGGTCTGAACAAAGCATTTATATGCCTTCCCCTTTTAAAAACCAAAAACCCCACAGTTTCTTCTACCTAACTAAAGGTTGATCAGTTGATTCAAGCAGAAAAATAGTCACATTTAAATCACTTAGCTAAACCAGAGAGCTCAAAAAGCTTTATTAAATAACTTCTCATTGATTTTCTCAGTTTATCAAATATTATTCAAGTCTTCCAACCTTCATTAAGGATGTTGAAAGAAGGTGCTTTAGAAACTAACTTGAAACAGTAGCAGGCTGGGCAGCCTCAGGGCTACGAAAAGTGGGGGAGCAGCAACTGAAAACCTGCTGAGAAATAACAACAGCACAGGAAAACAAATGTATTCTTCCAAAGCCTTTGTGAAGCTCGGTCTCAGCTACGGCCAGCACAGTGGTAAGCCCAGCTGTCGATTCAGCAAGCTGCAAGACTGTCACTCCAAAACAGGTCACAGTTCAGCAAACAAGTTGTTATTTGTTTTTACTGGAGATGAAGAGGTCTACTCACTAAAAAGTGGCATTCCTGAGGCAATGTTCTCCTAGGAACAACTATATGGCTTTAGGTATTAGATGTAATATAGCATGTTGCCACCTGTAGACACCAGTAGACTTCTTTACTGGAGAAAATCTCAAACCTCACTTTATTACAGCAGGAGGTTTCACATAAGGATGCTGGTTTGCCATAGCTGACAAGCAGACACGTCTCCGTCACTTCATTAGCAACCCAGACTTCCCCAAAGTTGAATGGTAGGGCATCAACATCTCCTACTACTACCCCTAGCTCCTATGCCAAGGCATTTTGAGTGCATCTGCCAAAAAGCAGCCTCTATTCCTTGAGGTTTCCACCAAAGGCATACAATTTGGTAACAACAGACATAAGACCCACAACTGACTGCTTCTCAAGGAAGTAGCAAGACAGCCCCTGTTTAGTGGGATGTGCACCGTTAGCCGACAGGAATTAGTTGCATTACATGCTCTCATCTTATACACTCAGGCATCAATTTAAATAACCTCTGGGCAGAAGACAGCTTTATCCTTTTAACAAATGGGAAAAAAAAAAACCCTCTTAAGAAAGCACAAAACGTGCTTGTTCTTTTTGGCTAAGGAAATAGGCCCTCTCAAACCTCTAGATGTCCAATATGACTTCTTCATCTGCACCCTTCCTCCATGAATAACTAAGAATCCAATTTAAATAGAAGATTCACATCGTCTCAAAGACTGAATATTTTGTTCTAGAGCCCTCATGCCTAAATGGAAACCCACTTTCCATGAGTGTCCTACTTGCAGAAACGGAGAGAAACATCAAAAATAAGGACACAATTCTAAAGGGTTTGGGACAGGAGAGATGACTAAAAAACCCTTGTTCTTCCTCACGTGATACTACAAGGATGACAACACAGACATCACAAGGCAAGGCAGGCCTCACTTCCCACCAGATCCCTTCCATCCCCCAGTGGGAGCAAAGCACATTGCTTCCCTAATGACTGGCAGGTCGTGTTCAGGATAGTAGAGAAATCCCTCCTATTCTATCACGCTGCTTAAGTGAACAGATTTGTCATGTTGGTGCAGTTGCTTACCAGTTTTAGAATATTCTGACTTTTATAGATGGCTGTTCTGGCTACCAGATAGTTTAGGAATCTGTGAGGTACAGAGGAATAAGATTCAATTAAATAAATAAATAACTTCAGAGGTATTGATTAGATATCATCAATAGCATCCAAGGCAGTAATAGCAACACACTTTTGGCTGTGTGGTTTTCCAGAACACCCTTACAAATCAAAACGAAATCTAAGGGCAAGCACATGTGAATGAATCTGAAAGATTTTGAACACATGCTTTCTCCAAAACAGAGCTTGACACTCCTTGCCTCATACACTACAGGCTGATCTGCTGAGGATTACATTTCAGTCTTTGCAAGTTACCCAAATTAAAGAGTTCCCAACTGTAACAGCGTCCACTGAAGTACTCTGCAAAGGTCACATAGGTTTTGCAGAACTGTATGAATTGCTCCAAGGACCCTAAACCACCTATTATTACAGCAGAGATAATCATAAACCTTATTTAAGCTCAAAAACATCGATTTGGCTTTTTGGTAGCGGTTTTTTCCCTTCTCTAAAATAGTCTTGCTTGGAAGAAGAGGGAGAAGAAAGGAGATGAAAATACACTGTAGCTCTGCATATCTTAAAATCTTGAAGTTCTCAGACAGCTGGATGAGATAGCATGACAGAGTTCACTACCTCATCCAGGAGGAAGAGCAGCATTGTACTGACGCCTTTAACTTCTCACAAGAACTACTCAATTCTAGGATATGGAAAAAACATGAGGCTTTTTAACATTTGTCTCTGAAGCACATCCAAGGGACTCTTCTTCCTATTTACAGAAAAGAAATCCCACAAAACTGGAGCCACCAGGATTCACATAGGGCCTACAATACATAGGAAAGATGGCAACAAACAATACCTCAGTCAGACAACAAAAACACATACTCTAATTCTTCTACTGCAGAAACACACTTCTGTTCTACCTATGGAAAACCTCAGACAAATAAAACTGAGGTAACTACGTGGTTCTGGCTGAACTAGGGAACAGCAGCAAATCAGCATAAAACCTGTGAGCCTACATGTTAACCTACATGTTAACAACACTGCGTTTGTCAAAGCTCAAGGCAAGGGTCGACCATCAGGATTCACAAAAGCAAAACTGGAGGGAGGATACAAGAAGGCATCTTCCAGGCCTGTATCCTCCAGGCATCTCATTTTGCATCAAGCATTGCACCTTCTTTTGCACAAGACCTTCTGTAATTTCATAGTTTATACATTAGATATTTTACAGAGGAGACATTAAGATCTTGCCTCCTCCTCACTACAATCAGCGAACAAAAGACAATTTGTACAATGTATTTTAAAACTTCCTGTGGACTTCGAGTTAAATCTAGTGATAAATATTCTGAATTGGTTACCTTTTAAACTTGAAAATATGGATTTCTGGGTTTGAGATTTCTCCCACACACCACCTCAGGCACTCCATAGCTCTGTGGCTGGTGGCCATAATTATTGTGTCCTAAACCCAGGATTCCACACTAGTACTTGCCAACAAGAAACAACAAAGCGATTTTAAGTATCAACCCAAAAGCTCTTGTTAAAATTGAAAGATAATCCTGTTTATTAGTACTAAGACCAGGTATTACTAGTGTATTTTTAAATACAGAACCTCAATCACACTAGTTAACTAAATGTTTATTTTTAAACTAGCAGGTACAAAACCCAGTTAAAGTTCTCAAAAAGTCCTGGTTGCAGTGAATTTGTCCAAAAGGGACATTTGGAAACGGTCTACAGGTTGGTCAGACAGACTGACATACCATATTACTTGCCACTTGATAAGAGCAATCATGTAACTTTAGGAAGCAAGAACAGTTAAGTCGTCCATGTCCCCCGTCCCCCCCCCCATGGTATACCCCATGACAAGACTTTTTATGAATGTTTGGAATAATTTCGCACGGATTCTTTCATACCTGCAAACTTCCCTCATACATGGTATTCAAGTCAGCTACTCTACTGTTGTAGCCTGAATACCACAGAAAACAACAAGTAAAAACTATCTGCCAAAAGATTAGTTTTTCTCTGTTACCGAAATACCTTTAAGATCACAAAAACTGTATTTCTTATGTTTCCTCTGGTTAAGTAAAGTTGAGCTTTCAACTGTTTTACCAGTCTGTCTTTGGTATTCTGCAACTTCCCAAATCTGCCCTAAAAACCAGCCAGGGCACAACACTGTAGCCATGTCAGACCAGGTCAGTCCAAGGCAGCAAAACCTTTCTCAGTATGATGTGTGATTATAAAAATCAGGTAAAAAAAAAAAAAAAAAAAAAAAGAGAGAGAGAGAGAGAATAGTTCTAGATTTTTTTTATTCATATTCATAAATGTAACTTCCCTAAGCTGCATTAATGTGCAACATACTGCTTTCAGTAGTGCCAATTAAGTCACAGATGTTAAAAGATTTGTAAAATATGTAGCTACCTCCTTCCCCCATAAGAGAGTTCACTTTCTTATTTTTACTCAAATGCCTTTGCATTACCTACCAGTAACTACCTCCCTTTCCACCTGTGACTACAGAAACTAGTGGCTTCCTACTGTAAACCACAGCAATCACATGGCACAAGGAAAGAGGAGAGGAGAAAAAACCCACAGATCCTTTCTTAATAAACTAGCCTGGAACGTATTTTAGTTGTCACCATCTACAGACTACCTACTGTTAGAGATAGTTAACTAAGCTTTTGTTTTATCACCAGCTTCCTTCATAAGCAGCTACAATCTTCAGCACCATAAAAAGCTCATATGATCATAGAAACAATTCTGAACTGCAAAACAAAAATGCATGTAAAGTGAATTAATACTGCTGTCAAGGGAGCAGCATCTGTGGAGCTCTGTGGCATAACTGGTTTCAAAAATCACTCTCAGTTGTTTCCTTTTTCTTTGAGGAAGGCAGACTTTATTGGGGGAGAGGAAGGGAAGAAAGAAGTACTCATGAAGTACACGTTTTGAGGAAGGGTTTTCCCTTAAGGAAAATCAATCCAAGAGACTGGGGAAGAGTTGGTGTGTAAAGTGCAGCTAAAAGGAGATCTTCAAGTGACACGGTCCATATAACAGATGGAATATACATCCAGAACAGCCACACTGAGACCTGGCAACAGCTGATAGAATGAGAAAAATAACACAAAGGTTACTCAAACAATATTCCCATTTTATTTATTACAAGTTGTAATTTGTACATTTTGCTGCTAAAGCATAGATTTCCAGAGTCCACTTAAGTTGTATCCACAGTGTCATATTGAACAGACTCCAACAAGCGAGACAGACTAAACCAAGTATCAGTTAAGAGGTTTCTTTAAAATTTAGTATTTTAGGATAAGTTTTGCATGTTTTAACAATTCCTCCATATTCTATACACCAAATTGTTTTTATGCTAACCTGCCAGTTAGTTTGGAAGCCCTTGTTTATCAGAAGCTGTCTTCATCTCCCAAGCAAATGCAATCCAGGAAGATCCTCCATTTAGAATAAATGAAAGTAGTGCACCTTTTTTTGGGGGGAGAGCACCTTTTAGAGCTTACATGCCATAAAACAAACAAACAAATCTCCTTGAAAGCTGTAACTGGAAGTTAGAAGGGCAAAAGCAGCCACTACTGCTTACAGACACAGTAACCTGTGGACAATTGAGAGGTTTTTTTAAACACCAGATTCTTATAGTGGGTAAGTATCACTGTCAAAAACCTTGATAGGATTCCTCGTTATTTTTCCTGCTACTGTGCTTCTGCACACAGACTTATCCCTCTGCTTGATCCAGCTCACTACAGTTTTATATTTTATATCCTCCTCTAACATCTGGATTCCCTCTGTCTCAGCCAGCCGTGTTTCTGGCCCAATTTCCTTCAAATCTGTATTAGCACATCTTCCAAAAGACTTAATAAACCCAAAATACTTCTGCAGGGCAGATTATGTAATCCTGTAACTAATCAAAACACTAGAAATAAAAAATTGGAAAGAAAGAAAAAAATACACCCGCATGGTGAAAATGAAGCTGAGCCGTCATGCTATTACTCCCTTCCTTTCCCCACACATATACAGCAATCAGGAACAGCAAGTAGTACATCATCCATTTAGCTCATTGGTATTTTCGTGCTAGAATGATCGTCAACACTACTCTGTAAAGCACCTAGGAATACTTTTGACAGTTGAAAAAAATTAAGTTTATTTTACACCCATTAACATGATCATAAACCAAAGGCTACTCTCTCCATCTCACCTATACAGATATCCTCCATGGCAGGCTTGTCATCTTTTGCTTTATAATGGAGTCATTTTATTGCATGCAAGAAGCCTCAGGCATTTCGTACAGCCCATTACTCTTTGCTGCCCACATTCAGATGGCTAATCTGCTATCAGCCAGAAGCTTGACAGACAAAAGGAAAAGGCAGGAAAACAGCACACATGGTTGCGCATGCGCACACGCACTTCAGCTACAAAGTGTTTTGACAGTAGAACCAAGAACCAACAAGACACACATTTGATTGCTGTCCTACTTAATGTTTCTGTGGTTGAAGGAAGACGTACGAGTTCTTTAATGGTAGATAGGCTGGGAAGACATTATTAAAAAAAAAAAAAAAAAAAAAAAGAAGCAGCTTAATTAGGATACCTATTAAGATACATTAAGGCACAAACCTGGAAGGCTTTACTAAGTGAGTGAGCATCTTGGAACTTGAAAAGTCATAAACATCTTTCTATTCTGAGGATTTGCTATACAAGACCTTCAAAATACTTAAAAAAAATATTGGTAAGTTAGAAAGATGAAATAAGGGCTAAATATAAGCAATTGTAAACTATTGGAACAAGACATTTGGCAAATTTTTAATTTCAGCACTTCTGTTTTCTTACCTGCTTAGAAAAAAACTCTTTTTTTTTTTTTAAAGTTCTATATTCTTTCCTATATCCCAAATTATTGTGACACCATACATATGCAAAAACCAATGCAATGAAATGATTTGCATATCATACTGCGTAACAAGGAGCTTTTTAATTGTTTGGGGTTGGGGGGGGGGTGGATTTAAAGGTAATTAAATGGAGAAGGCTTGCAACTTCATACCAAAATAAAGAAAATGCCCATATTTGCTGGAGTTCTTAACAACCTTATTTTGTTTCTGAAGGAAAGCACTTCAGCAGAGTCACAGGCAGTACTGGCAAAAATATTTTTTAAGCATCAGATCTACAGGCAAAAGTTTGCATCAAATACCTTGTAAGAATTTTCTGTCAGTATCATAAACCTCTGTTGTATGTCATGATTTTTATTCAACTAAGTCTATTTGTATCCTTTGCAGCTGGAAAGCTAAAATTGTCCCTCTTGCGTGAACTGGCTTAGCTCACAGAAACAGAAAGTCTGCCACTAGTTTTAGTCATTCACATGCTCAGGTACAAACCTTGCTCATCCTTTTAAGAAGTCCCTCTCCATCGTTTAACTACCACATCAGCTATGCAGGCTGATCCCTGAAGGCAGGATTAATGACGTGGTGAAATACAGATAACTATGGCATGTTATACTGCATTATGTGTCACTGGAACTACTTCCCTTTTCCTATGCTACAACATCGATTCAATTTTGCTTCTCATTTCTAAGTTACTATTCCACTTCTGTGCAGAAAAATTCTCACAGCATTTTGATTGCAATACAGAACTGACTCTATCTTACTTCCACTATCTGTTGTAAGACATGTTTAGGGTTTCAGAATACAGTATGTCAGTCAATTTAAAATGTGGAAAAAGTACAAGATAAGCCTTACCATGAAGAGCAGAAGTTGCCAGAATAGTCTTTTCCATAGAATTGGTCTCTGTGATTTTAGTATCATTACGACACTGCAATGACCGACAGAAGTTTACCTTGTGTTACTACCGGGAGCATTCAAGCCAGCCTAATAGATTAAATTATTGGATATAATAACTATACATATGTATGCCTACAAAACAAATTCCTATTTTAAATGCAAATTCACTCTCAGCACTCAGCAGCTAGAAAGTATCAAAATAGGTTATTATAACAAGTGGTCCAACAATCTGCTCCTATCTAAAGTTTAAAGCTGGCAAGAACAGTGTTTTCTTGTTGCCTTTGAGTCACCAAGTTCTGAAATTCCCCCCCGTGAGTCTTGTGCTGCAGGACGAGTACTTCTCTCCTCCTGTGGCCATCTGCAGCGACACCATCCCTGGCGGTACTCTGCAACCTTATCTTTCTCTCCCACATGTACAAGGTAAGAGGGGAAAAAAATACTACATTTGCATATGTAATTATGGTGTAGCTCAGCAGTGAGCAAAAAATTACTGGAAGTTGAAAACAGATATGCCCAATGACCACACCTTAGTTTTTCAAATGAAAACGCTTTGCAAGGAAGGGGAAGGGACAGCAGCAGGGAAGGAAGCCAGTCATTACAGCTCCAAATCTGCTTCAAAGTCCTTATTCACCACCTCATGCTCTTTGCAGGGCCAACTGTACCTAGGTCCTTCCTGTGAACAATAACATAAGAATGAATCCAGTAGTCTGTGACTAGATCTATTTTGCTTGAATTTACCAGATAGCTGTACCAGGAATACTAGGGGGAAAAAAGGAAAGGCTATGGAAAGACAAAAAAAAACAGGACAGAAGACTAAACAGGTTACAGATTCTGAATAGTACCTCCTTTTCCAGTCTAAAACTTCACATGACGTACAGTAGATAGCATACAGGAACTTAAGAATAAAATGGACTAGAAGGTGGGAAGAAGGAAAATCTGATGCGTACCTGAAAGGACACAAGGCAGAAATTCCTCAGGGCATTGAGAAAAACTGTTTAAAAACCAAGCATATTTAGGAAAAAGGGACAACTCATTTCCCTTATGTTTTTGGGCATTAAGAAAAATTATGTCAGATTAGGGGAGGGGGAAGGTGTTAGGAAAACAAACAAAAACACCAACATGCTTCTTTAGGTCAAATCTACCAGTTTAGCAAAAAGCAACCTAATCCCTGTAATTAAGGTCTGATTTTTCTGTTCTTTAGTTTGCACTTTTTCAGATGGAATAGATTTCCCCAGGTCTTTTTCAACCATGCCACATTTCTGATGTTTTGTAATTTCATTTTGCTTTCTCCCATATACACTCTGTGGACAGATGTCTCTACAGAACGGAACAGAAAACTGCCCTCAGTGTCTGTCAGTTGTCCGTCAGACAGAATTTGAAAAGGGATGTTTGCTGAAATAATGAAAACATTTCATATCACAATAACTGAAGGTGTTCCCCAGTGTCACTGGCGCAAGTAGCATTTGATCCTAACAAGGACAGGCACACTAGTTCATAGGTAAAAATACTCTCTCTACCACATCAGATTCTTTCAACCCCTTTATTTCAAGTGTCATCCATGAAAGTCAATCTCAGCATCACGGTGAAAGGCCAGGTTTATAATCCATTTATCTCCAGCGCTCTTGCCAGCTCCTCCAATGTTCCTGATCTAACGCTTGACTTTTGAGAAGCTAAAACACAGAAGAGTTTACAGAAAGGCAGAGGATATCTGCATCAAATCAAAAAACATACTTAAAAGAAGTACATAGTACTATGTAGTTAGTTAGATAGTTAAGGAAGAGTTGTTTCTTCTTCTGATACACTCCAGTATCATATGGGGTTCTTAGCTTTTAAAGAAGTAATTTTACGTGTCCTTTCACTCAAGGGGGACTGCTACTTGTACTCACAGATCCTAATTGGATAGGATGGAATGTCATCTCAGCACAAGATAGAATTTATCTTTTTTTGCTCCCTCTCCTCAGTTATAATGGAGCCTCCTAACACATCCGGAAGAATACAGTCATCATTAGACATGTTCATTTGCTTTACAAAGTTCTCCAAAAATAGGATAGATGGAACATATTGAAGGCAGAGCAACAAGGGAGATGCTACCAAACAGAAAGCAAACATTTGTAAGGGAAGCAACAAAGGATGCCAGTTTTCAGGTTTTAACCTTTGGGTGACAGCAGTTGTTAACCAAACTGCTTTGCAACAACAAGGGTAAAGTCCTCACATCAAGGAGATTGTGACAGCTGGGAATGACAGCTGAAAAGGAGAGAACTGAAACAGGCTGCTTTCAAACAGTACTGATTTCTCAAAGATGAGAAAGCATATTTTTAGTTAACTTCTGTTGCTCTAAAAAAGCATGTTAAAATAAAAGATACAGTTACATTAGAGTAATGGCATCAGAAACAAGTACAGAGCGAGGCAAAGCTAAAAAGCCGCCTTTCTTCCCTGTTTGGGGTTCCTCTGGGGACAAATGTACAAGCCTAAAGAACCCTGGTTAATATGTTCAGCACTAACCAAATGAAACATTTGAATCACTGCCTGGCTGCTCCACATGTAAAGATACAAACTTAGTAAGTTTCTTCTTTCTGCTCTACCACCACCTATCCTCCTAACATGTGAATGTAAGCTGTCAGGTACCCACACAAGGAATCAGATGTATAGGCCCAGATACAGGAAAAGAAGACTCAGTACATATATTTTTACTGCCTGAAAAGTGCTTACATACTGTGGTGATGGAGGTAGTATTTTTCTCAGGAGTACCAAAATAGATTTTATAAAGCTATGCTGCATTTAACTGTAGTCACTATTTTACTCATCAAGTCTCAGTCTTTTTGACTGGGCTTCCCATTTTCCTTGACTGTCACACAGGAATACTACTTATCTATGCAAGAAAGGGACAAACAGATTATTAAATAAACAAACTGTGGCTCAACACAAAAGGAAAACTGAAAATATCCCTAGTCTTTCTTTAAAAGAAGAGGGCAAGCAAAGATTAAAAAACTGCAACTGTGAATAGTTTTTAAAAATATCAAACTTCTGTTACTCTTTCCAATAACTTGAAAATAAGACGCTAGGAATTAGACAGTCAGAAAAGCAAACCAAGACTGAGAAATACCCATGCACTTGATAAAGCTCAAGAAATTGACTCAATAAGAATAGCGGAGGCAATGGCTTAGTGAGAAGTTTAAAAAACTTGCCAACATAATATGAAAGCAGAAAGCATTACAAAAAACTACACACATGAAACCCCCTATAGAATCCCCCAACAATTCCAGTGTTTCAAGGCATCACCTAGTCAACTGAGGTCAAAGCTATTTCCCACTGTGATCTTCTCATGCAGCTAACCAGGGACCAGATTCATCGCTCCCAGGAAGGCCACCAAGGTGCATCAGAAATAAGGTATCAGACCTTCAGTGAGAAGCAGACTACTCCCTTCCCTATTCTGCCCTCCTTCCTTCCCACACATGCTCTTTGCCTCGCCTGTGCACACCTGCCCACTCATGCATACATCCCTCTGCTCTCCATGGTGTGCTTGGGGTTTTGTTGATTTTTTTTTTTTTTTTTAAATTATGAAGATTTCGGTCAGCATTTCCCTCAACAAGAAAGAGTCCCCATCATAACTGATCTATCCCACTGCCTCATGACTAGAGCTAACCACACATCTTCCCTAATGAGGATACCAGACTGCTCTCCACACCTGCCCAGGCCCCCCAGGCAGGAGCAGCACCCACCTGCACCCATAGCTACTTCCCACAGGGCTTCGCCTTAGCAGTGGCAGCCACTTGTGACGAACAGTAGAGGTAGTAAAACCTAGACTGGGCATGTGTTTGTCCCAGTCAAGTAGACTTTCCAGGCCTGACATTTAGCTACACATTTCTGGGGAATTTTTGTTTTAAGGAGGACTTACGCTTTTTTTATTTACCTAGTAATCATTTTCAAATATTAGAATACCAGCCACATGCTGAGACTCTTCTTTAGCCATTACTGTCCCAACAAAACCAATATCCTATTAAATCACCTCTGCCCAGATGTTAACCTCTAAGAAAACAGTCTTCTAAACACCCCACACATTGGAGTAGGTGTGTTGATGTTAACAGTGTAGGTCTTAAGCCAATTCCCTCCTGCTGTGTTTTACTTTTGTCTACCTACACACCATTGAACTTAAATTTTGGGAATACAAAAAACACCAGAAGACAAAATTCTACTTCTCTGGCACATCATTACATAAACATTGACTACACAGACAGGAAACATCACCAGTGAAGATACTATCTTAATACCATCTAAAAATGACTAAAGAGAAAACTGAGTTTTGCATATTGCCACTTGTTTGCTGAAAGTACAAGTATTTCAAGACAATAAACATGAAAGTTTAAATACTTAAACTGAAAGGAATAGTAACTGCTAAATGATAAATCTGTTCTTTCTCTTTAAGGCTCTAGATCAAGCCAAATGCAAGGGTAGTCCCAAGGATTAAAAATGGATTGAGACTCAGTCTTGCTATGGACTTCCTGTGTGACCTTGGGTAAGTCACTTGAGAATTTAGTTCTCAAAAATAACAGACCTATTACAGCTGCCAGAATGAAGCACCAAAGTTTGAGACAACAGATGCAAGCCAGGTCCTGCTTACGTGCCCATAATGGAGAAGATCCTACCTGGTGAGCCCTTTCAAAAAAACATAGATAAGTATGACCAGAACTTCAGGAATATTGATATTAAGCACTGGAAAGTTCATCTGGAACTGTACTTTGAAAATTAGTATGAAAGTTGTTATGAAAGCCTACATAAAACCAGAATTATTTCCGTTTTTCAAGCTCTTGTTTTGTGTATTTGTGTGAAACCTATCACGAGTAGAATCTTTATGATCTCCAGAGATGCAGTACGTACCGTTAAATATTGGATTTACCGTCAACAAAGCACACCGTATTCTAATCAGCTTGCAATATCAATTAGTTAGAGTTTTTGAAATGACTACAAACAGCTAATGAGTTGAAAGCAATGAGCTTATATTTTTGGGAAATAATAATGACTGAATTTAGCAGTAGGGATTCTTAAGAGCCATTTGGCTAGATACCGTAGTTCCAGCAGTTTCCCTGCAATAGAGCACAGTTGCTCAAAAAAAACAGTTAAAAAACAAACAAGCAAAAAAACCCACAACCCAAGCTTCACAGAAGTTGATTTTATTTCTTTAACATAGTAATAGAGTCCCATGCATGTTAAAAATGTCTGCCATCCCTCGCTGGCATTTTAAACCCTGTTAAAACAGATGTTTCCACATGAAGAAAGGCACTGCACTGATATTTTTACTTTAGTTTACTCCAGCCTCTCCCCACCCCCTGCACTGTAAAGCTTCTTTAAGAAGAAATGACAGGTTAATACCACCACCTGAGTCCCAGTGGGGAAGGAGGCAGTGGATGGCTGCAGAACCCCTTCCCCCCACGCTGCCGACGGAGGAGCTCACTTACAGAGAGCAAGGGCCTAACTGAAATCAGTAACGCTGCTGTTAACGGGACCTGTAATAAAGCCCAAAGTCAACAGAAAGACTCAATGGGGAGGGATATCTTATATAATAGAAAACATTCAACAGAAAATTTGGGCTGAGTTCACAGAAGTCAAATCCTCAGACTTTGACTTTTAACTAAAAAATATCATCTGAGTGACTTCTATGACAGGGAAGCCCACGTCAGAGGGAAAGTTTCACCTACTTGCTACTTTTCATCAACTGTTTCAGCAGCATGTTTACCAGAGTCCTATGAGCAAGGAAAACTGTTTCAGGGAACTAATCACCTTAAAAAACTCTGCCTCAGGTAGCTAAGTACCTTAAAACACCCTGCTTTAGAACTGTTAAAATAACAAGCACTGATTACTGAGAGAAAAATGAAGGGATAACAACATTTTTAATTGTATTCCCATTATATTTCAGTATTTAGCGTTAAAACGTACTTGTTAATATGAGAGATTTCCCTGGACTCAAACAGTTAATTCAGTTGTCCATGTAGACCTGTTCACTGTGCCTGGAATTTTAACTCGGGCTACATTCCTCAATTCCCAAATTGCAAATTTAAATTAATGCTGGAGTGAAAACATGATACCTAGTGAAAAAGAAAGGGAGGGGGGCAAGAGAAGAAAGGCACGACAAGGAATGTTGTATCCCAAGCGTCACTAACACCTGACATCCTGCCAGTAGTTAACACCTTGGAGCTAACAGAAATACGCCATGCTTTTGCCTTATTCAAAGGCATTTATGATCTTCTTACAGTCCTTAGCTTTGTAACAAAACTTTATATGAAATGATTATCTAATAAAAATAAAAAGAGAGGAAATCCAACTGTAAAGCAACTGAAATAGCACTCTAACAAGTCAATCTACACAACCTTTTAGTAATGAACTCACTGTTACCGGGGGTAAAAAAAAAAAAAGCCTGCCTCATACCCCCTCCTCATATATACCTGACAGCATGCAGAATTTACTCAGTTTCATACATTCTTCTTTTTACCATTAAACATGCATCTGAAGAACAGAAGGCATACTTACGTTATTTTCAGAATATCAATATAAAAGGCTGGTATCTTTTTAACCCTCTAGTAAGAGTAGTTTTAAATAATTTGCTTGTTTTACCTGTCTCACAGCACTGCTGAAGAGCAAGATGTGTGACTTCTGGTTTTGCTGTTTAATAAGAATTCAGACAATCCTATAACATATATAAGAGATGCTAAGAAAGCAACTAATCCTGATCCTGCAAGCCAACTCAGAATAAGAAAACCTTTACTGATACTGAATCTATTTAAAGTCCACACAGGATTCGCATAGTGTGGTAATGCAGATGACTGGCAAAAATCACATCCCTCTTTTCTCCTCCTCATTTCTCTATCAAAAGAGGGGCAGAAGGGGAAAAGGTAGATAGGAAGAGAGACTGCCAACCAGCACTACGTTTCTGCTTTATCAGAATGGTGCTATTGTCCCAGCATTTCACTAGCTCCTTTGCCGTAGCAGACGTTTTCATGTACTGGCCAGAAGTAAGGACAATGACACAGTACAGTTTTCATCAGGTATGAAGTGCCAGATTTTCTTGTAAGTGGAGGCTTTAATGGCAGCGCCAATCGGGTCTTTTGCTGATCTCCTGTAGGGGCCAATAAACAAGGTAGAAAAGGAACCAGCTCTAGAGTTAAGAAGATAAGACTGTCTTTCCAGCCACAGTTAATGCATCAGGATGCCAGCCGTAAGTTCTGGCTCCAAAACACAGAGAGGAAAAGAAAAAAAAAAAAAAAAAAAAAAAGAAACAAAAGTTTACAGTACAAGAATAGCTGTGTTATCAACAGATAAACAGAAGAAAATTTTACAGTATAACTACTCGATGCCACAGCCCAGTATTATGAACTGGTATACTGGATGTCGAGTGCAATCTCTCTCTCTAATAATCTCACATTCTGTGGGAAAGTGGGGAAAAAGGCAACTGGAACAGCATAAAACTGATTTAGTGAAAACTACGAACAAGCCAGTTGCTGAAGCATCTCCTGTATGCTGATCTCTCATCAACAGAAGATACTCACCTATAAGAGCAAAGTGCATTTAGAGATTTAGAAAAAAAAAAAGTCTCATTTATTTTAAAGGTTAAAGGGTTAACATTTTTCTAGCCATTTTCTTTAGTAAACATTTGCAAGTCAAACATGAACCCACTGCTGAGAAATCTCTATTATCCAGAATCTATTATCTAACTGATCCTGATGCTTCAATGCACAATGACTTAAGTTGGTTTTAATTCCTCAAAAAAAGGAACCAAAACCAGCCTAAAACAAGACATACTACATTCTACACTGCAGAACTAGTTGATAAACTAGTTTATCATAGGCTTTTTATAATAAAATGGGTGCAGTGATGAGGTCCAAAAGTGATGAAGATGAAAGATACCTGGAATGATACCACATCTTATACACCTTTTGTTTTCTGCGAGTGATACATACTGCAGACAAAACGTTTTGTGCTAAACAGCCTCAAATCTGGTTTTCTAATATTAAGCACAAAGGAAAAACACTGACAGCAAGCGTGGTAAATAAATCCCTCCCTTGAGAATGAAAGCAGCAGACAGGAGGGGGCTGACATGCATGCAGGAGAAAACTAAACACCATCTTTTTTTTTTCTACCTGCACAAGTTGCCATTTGCTGCAGCGATCAAGAATCTCTCTTCCCTGTTGATCTCAAAAGCTAAGGTTTCCAGAAAATTTCTCTCTCAAGTCATCTGTTGATATGCTTTAAGAGTATGATATTCATATCACTGGATCTTTAGGAGAAAAATCCATTTTCTTTCCTGTTCAGGTAAACATGTTTACAGCTCCTGCACAGACGCTGGGTGGTTCAGACTCACATGTCACACACATGTCGTCAGCAACAAGAAAAGCCCCTTTCTCTGATCATCAACATTTTTAATAAGGTAAAGAGAAAAGCACTTTCCAAACTTACCTTTAGCACAGCCAAATCATGCGCTAAATATAAATATTTACACTAGGACAAGGAATTAATAACATGAGCGTGCAAACAAAAATACTTGCTAGAAAATACACACAGCAAAAATAAGAAAACCCTCTTAAGTTCAAAGCAATCAAATCATCTCGTCAGCCCCTGGAAAGGCCGTTATTTATCATCACGTTACGCCCGAAACAGTCAGGATTAGAGAGGAGAAGCACCGATCGTGACTCGGATCTATTTCGGAGACCGTTCACTGCGTATGAAAACATCTCGGATCGCAGGCGAAAGCCTTCCTATCTGTGACCCTGCACAGGAAATGCCACATAAAACCTAAAATTGCCAAGGAAGGTTACAAAATCTCCTGCTTTACATCCTATTGCGAAGAGTCACTACGAGAACCAAACTACTTCTCCATTTTCCAGAAAATAAGTAGAGAGTGGGTGTTACGAGCGTTTATTCCCCCCGCCGTGTACCTTCCAAATGCATCTTAAAGTAACACACGTACCAAGGGGGGGCGGGGGGGGAACACAACAAACAAAACAAAAAACCCCCAAAACACCAACCCCACGGCAGCCCTTAAGTCTGAAACGTAAACGTAATTCCTTATATAGTCTGCAGCAGTTGGTCACACACGCACGGAGAGCGGAGCGGGGGGCCCCCGGCCAAACCGTTACCACCCATTATTATACAAACAGGTACCTCCGAAGCCAGAGGGAAGGGAAGAAACTTCGCCGCCCGCCCCCGCCGCCCGGGAGCAGCCCTCCCTTCCCCACCGCCCCGGCGGGACCCGGGGCGGGCAGGCAGCGCGGTGGCGGGGCGCCGCCGGGGACCAACTCTCGGCGGCGAGAGCGGCGGGCGAGCGGGCGGCGGGGGCGCCGGCCCCCTCCCGCCGGCCCGGCCCGGGGCGGCCGCGCCGCGCTGCCCCCGCGCGAATCGCTGCCCGCGGCGGCGACGGTGCCTCCCCCGCCGCCGGCAGCCGCGCTCCCCGGGGATGTGTGTCGGTGTGTGTGTGTGCGCGCAACACCCCCCCCCCCCGCCCCCCCGGTGACGGCTGGCGTCCCCCACCGCCGCCCCCCGAAAGGCGAAGGCTAGCCCGCCCCGCGGCGCCGGCCGGGAGCGAGGAACCGGCCCGCTGCCGGGCGAGCGAACGAGCGAGGGGGAACTCCGGCGGAGAGGCGCTCCCGGGCGGGCGGCGGGGCGATCCCGCCCGCGGGGCCGGGCGGGGGTGGGGGGGTGCGGGGCGGGGGGGGGGGGGGGGGGGGAGGCGGGCGGGGAGGCCCCGGTCCGCCGGGGCGCGCAGGTAACAAGTTTCGGAGTTGGGGCTGCCGAGGCCGGCCGGGCGCCGGAGGCTCCCCCCGCCGCTCCCCGCAGTGGCTCGGCGTCCCCGCCCGGGCCGGAGGGCGGCGGCGCGGCCGGGGCGGGGGGCGCGGGGGGGGGCCCCCCGAGCCCGCTCCCCGCAGCGGCGGCGGGGCGGTCGCGGGGCGTGTGGGGGAAGGCAGCGTGTAACGGTCCCGGACAGGCGGCGGAGTGCGGAGGCACCGCTAGGCGGAGGAGGGAGGCAGGCAGCGAGGCGAGGGAGGCACCAGGTAGCGGATATAACGGTGCGGAGGGAGCCGGGCTCCCGGCGAGGAGCGGCGGGGGGAATTACTTTCGCGCCCGCCCGACACCCCCCCCCGCCCCGCTCCGCGCTCGGGACGGCTCTGCCCGGCCCCCGCCCCGGCCCCGCCGCCGCCCCGGCGCGGCCGGGCCGCTGCCCCGCGGGCTGACTGACCGTTATTGCGCCTCGGGTTCGCCTGCTTCCTGCGCTTACACCTGGGGCCATCCGCCATGATCCTCTCGCTTGTGTCTAAATGCTCCAGTCACCTCCTCCCCCGCCCTCCCCCCTCCCTCCCCTCCCCTCCCCCCCGGACCTGGTTTACGACACTGGGTGGTTTTACTTTTACATCACCTTCCTACACCTAGTGCTCGGCCGGAACCTTGTTGCCAGGGGAGACGGGCGCTTTACGGCAGGACGTTTGAACGGCGGCGGGGGAAAAGTTGCGGCCGCAGGTACCAGCAGCGGCGGCTGCGGCCGGGGGGGCTCGCGGGGCGGCTGCGGCGCCGCCCGGGGACCCCCGACCCGCCGGAGGGCGCGCCCCCCCCCGCCCCGGGCCTCCGCCGGCGGCGGCCGGGGGTGGGGGGGGGATCCCCGCGGGGCGGGGCGGGCCGGGACGGGGCGGGGCCGAGGGGGCGGGGGCCGAGGGCGGCGGGCGGGGGGCGCCGGCCCCCGGGACGGCGAAGGGGGGGTCGGCCCGGCCCGGCCCCGCACCGCCGCGTTGAGGGACCGGCCCTCCGCCTGCCTCCCGCCGCCAGGTGCCTCCCGCCGCGCTGCTCCTGCGGCCCGCGGGGCGCAAGCCACCGGCGGCGGCCGCCGCCAGGTACGGCGGGGCTGAGGCCGGGCCTGGCGGGGCTGAGCCCGCAGCCGGCCCCGCTTCCCCTCGCCCCCGCGGCGGGGACCTGCCCCCGGCCTTAGAGCAGCGACGGGGCTGTCACCGCCGCAGGGTCCTCTCTTCCCCCGCCCCCGCCGGCTCCCTTACCGTAACCCGGCCGGGGCGGGCGGCGCAGCGGTGTTGGCGCGGGCTGGTTCACAGCGTGGCGGTAATCCTGCGTTACAGGTCTCGCCGAGAAGCAAACAGCCGGACCGGAGCGACGCTGCTCCCAGCGTGTGGGAAATCTGTCATTCTGGGGCTTGCCTTAATCATACTTCCCGCTTTTACGAGGAGGAGAAGAGGTATAAAGTTCTATGCCCTAAAAAGTAAAAAGGGAAGGGAGCCGTTTTTCACGGATAGTTGACGAACAGCCTCGTTTGGGCTTAATAAACGTATTTAGTGTATTAAAAATTAAAACATTACCACTATTTATTTACTCTTGCTTTTCACACTTCAGGCAATAAAATAGTTTGGTAACTTTCCATTTGTTTCTAGGCTTTCTTCTTTCCTTTTTTTTTTTTTTTGGTCCTTATCCTGGGATGGTTCTGTAGAATTTATGGTTCTGTGCTTCCGGGGAATTCTTTTATTCAAGCAAATTAAATTTCAGTGAAAGCGTTTCTGTTAATGAGATACTTTTAATAAGTAATTGATACACTGCTGAATTTGAGGCCTTTAGCTATTCTACACTGTCTTCACCTGCTATACATTCACACGCTGTCACCTATCGCCTCATCTCATGGAAGCGGCGTAACCTGTCTCTAGAAAACAAACTATTGCACACTGGGAGTTTGTGGAAGGACCTTGCATCTGAAGCTTCCCCAGAAGTCAGTATGATCAGAAATGCTTAGAAAAGAGATATAGGGCTAAAACGGACACAGAGTTAGGTAAAGATCTAGAGGGATTTTTTCAAAATTAATTGTACCCTTAGAAAAGTACATGAGTCGTGGATTTGGGTAATCACAAGAAAGCAGTTGTTGCCCTTCTTTAGAGGTACAAATCGTTTGTCTATTATCTCTCAAAAAACTGGTAAATTTAGGTGTAGTGTTTTTACAGATGTATCTTTACCCAGTGTGAATTGGCTGCTGACTTCAACAATTTAATGAGGATCTACCTGAGAGTCATTAAATAAGGGTAACAAATCAAAGAGTACGAAGTGTTTGATGGACTAACAGAAGTCATTTAAAAGCATTAGATTTGGCATTAGCTGGGAGTACTGAACCCCAAACACAAGGGTAGCTAAGAACGCAACATGAAACCAAGTACAAGGTAAAAGTGAAACTTGTCAGCAAAATTTCAAGTGAGTGAATTGCAAGGGTTAAGGCAGAATCTTGTTTTTCTCTGGCTTTAATAGTTCCACATCCTTGCTCGTCAAGTTTTTGTACAGAAGATACCTGTGGCTCTGAAACTGCTTGCAAACGAGGGCTTAAGGTGTTTCAGAATTCTTGGATGTTTTTATCATTCTGTGGATGAATTTAACCAAAATATTAGTATTATTTTCATGCTAAGTTTTTAGTTCCTTAAAATGTGTCATGTTTTACAAGGTAGTTGCAAAAATAAAAATAATAACCTATCTGTAATTATATTTGTAGATTTGTAATAATATTCCCCTGCATGCCCCCACAAAATTCCAGGCCCCTCTTTAAGCGGCTTTCAAGTAGCTTGTTTTCATTGAGTTTTGTCACTCTTTACCTCTGGATAAGAATTCTTGTCTCTTCATTTTGAGCAATTTATGTTCCCTAACAGAATGAGGAGGGAAACAGTCTCCTGGTGTTTGTTATTGCTCATTTTCAAATAGCCATAGTGTCTGTTTGAGCATTAGTCTCTTGAGATTTCCAAGCAGCTGGGAGAAACCGGTGACAACTCTTGGTGCCCATTAGTCTCTGAAGAGCAGAACTGAAACTGGCAGGAGCATTGGTAGCTCTACGCTGCTATAGTTTTGATAAATGAGAAGAGAAAACCAAAGCAATCTTTGTATATGTTATCTTTGATACCACAGACGTCTAGAAACTAAAAAAGGAGAGGATAGCCTTGTGCGTCAAGTTATCGATTCCCCCAATGACTACTCATTGTGGAAAGCATCTCATTCACAACTTGTAAATAGATATGTGGATGGGTTTGTTTTTTGATTTTTGTTTTTTAAATTTTGATATATTTAATCAAAGCAACTGGGCATTTCACATCTTTGTATACAAAGTTCCCATTATTTACTGTGCTAAAAAAGCATCACAATTAAGGATGCGGCCACTGTCGAAGTGTTTTGACCTAATACATTCTTCTAATCCTGGATGCAAACCCACTAGTTAAAATTCCTGCTATCTTTGTAGTGTTCTGCAATATAAGAGCACATTGTATACGTAATTTAAACTCCTTTGTGCTGCAAGAATGAAAAAATCGTCTTTTTCTTTATGGTGCATTGCTTTCGACCTGACTTTTCAGTCAAGGATGCAGCAGTTAATTAATGTACTAATTTGCAAAATCTCAGCAAAGCAGTATATATTCTGCATCCTCCTAAATATGGCAGGCTTGAGAATATGTTTCTTTAAAGGAGGAATTCTAAGACAGTGGTCATCCATGACAATTAGTTTGTCTCTAGTGGCACAATTTGTGTGGGGATTTAGGCAACCTAAATAGGCATAATGTAGTTGAAATGTCAGATTGCATAGCTGTTATACTTCACCTTTTTTGAAATTTATTTCCATTGTCTGAAGACAGGAATTAAAATACTTCAGCAGTCACACTGGAGTATGGATGCTCGAAAACCAGCTAATGATTATTACAGACAATTTTTGCCGTTTTAAAAATAGTCATGTATTTTGTGTTATGGTTTATGATCTCTTGAGTATGTATTATTAAATAAAAGCAATCAGTCCTCTGTTTGTATGCCTACTCCTTACTCATGTTTATGAAATGAAGTTTCACATCCTATCTTGAGTATTCTAGATTTAATGGTGTTCATTTAGTTGAATGAATTTAGAATTACAGTGGAAAATGACTCAGAGAATTGTTTCTTGTTTCATTTCTGGTTTGTGGTGATTCTTTTTTCTTTTTTTTTTTTCTGATTTCCATTAGTGAAACTTTATTTTCACTTCCATGTATTTTCTTGGAATGTCAGTTCCTAAAATTTACTTTTCAATTGATGATTTTTTTTCTCTCTTGGAAATACACTTTTGCTCCCCTATAGAAATTATAGTTGAAAGGTTTATCAGGAGAACAATGACCCAGAAATACGCAGTTTGACTGCAGCTAGCTGAGAAACTAATCTTGAATAAAATGTGGATTTTAGAGATATCAACATACAGTTTTAGTGCCCTTCCAGATGGTCTTTCAATTTCTATTTTTGCTTCCAAGTGAATCTAATAAGTTTTGAAAGTGTAACCTGGGATGTTGTACAGTCTCAAAAAATGGTAAAGCTGCTTGAAAGTTGCACATTCACTTGGAGCGGCGTTTGTAAATATTTATCAGGAGAAATTACCCTTTTTTCACTTTCCTCAGCTTATAATTTTTTTTCTGTTTCTGTACTTTACCATGAATTTATTTGTTCCTTTAAAGCTTGAAGCTATGATTCCTAATAAATTGTTGTGTCTTGCATGAATTGAGAAGGCTGTACCTGCCTGAAAGATTTAAGTGTAAGGATGTAAACTGCCATAAAGCATCAATGTGTACATAGCTATATATAGCTATAATGACTTGCATATATGCAATTGACTTTTCAAAAATCTTCCTTGTTAAGAAAAAGTGTTTATAAAGATCACAAAGGCCTTAAAAACCATTTTGTTTCTCTTGCTCTCCTTTTGCCCTGCTTGTTGCATATTGTTTTTCTCTTGAAAGCAATTAACCTGTGCTGATACCTATGTCAGGTTGGTATGCTGTATAAAAGAAATGTACGAAAACATAACCAGGACCTACAATTCCATTCTTATGCTAATTTTAACTTTAGATGTGATTTCTGTTTCAGAGCCTTCACACAAGCAGAAACTGATGTTAGAGAAGGGAAAAATTTGAAAAGGTCATTCCACATTCTTCATCCAAAAGGCAAATCTTGCATGTTCAAAATGGAATTGGAATGCAAATTTGGGTACAAGTGTTAGATTGTGAACAGTTGTGATCTTTTTTTTTTGTTTTCAAAGTACCTGGAACTTCAGTTGAGAATGTCTACTTTAATACTTTATTTTCTACTACTAGATGTAGTAGCAAAATAATGTATCAAAATATTCTTTTTTGTTTTAAATGACATCTGAACTTGTGACTGATCAAATTACAGTTGTAGTGCAGTGAGATTACCTGGTTTTATTAGTAGCACATTTTCCATTCATCTTTGTTTATGATGACTCTGCATAAGTGTTCTTATCTATTATATTATCTAATTAAACACTAATGTATTGTGAATATTTTCCCATATGGTTCATGTTTGTTTCCTTCTGTAACTTACACTCTGTTTCTGATTTAGTTCTATTCCCCAGCCCTCTTGCTGTTTGCTGTCTCACAGTTTTGTGCGATTGCTCATTTGGCTCCCGTCTGGAGTTATTCTCTTTGTTATGATATCTGTACATCTGGCTCACTCAGCTCTTTAAATCCCAACTTAAAATTGGTTTCTTAATTATTTCATTGCATATTATTCTCATTTATATTTGGGGGTTTTAATTGCTGGAACATATTCTAATGTTAGATGTTATTAATTTGTTATCTCTCATTTGTCTTTTGTTTTTTTCACACTGCAAAGTACATAATACTTCTGCAGGAAATGTTTGTTAATACATAAAGGAAAGCTGTTGTTTTGGAGCTGCTATAGTTTTGGAGCTTGCAGTGTGTATTCTGAACATACAGATTTGACATAAAGAAAATCAGAAAAAAAGAATATGAGAGTCTACCAAAACAAACAAATAAATACAATAAAAAGTCTAATTTTGCTTAAGAGACCTTGACAAATCATCAGCCAATGCCATAAGGAGAAACACAGATAGTGCATTGGTTATTTTCTGAGATGTGAACTGAAGCTTTGGTGTACTCAGCTTAGTTGGTCTGATTCTCCTGTTTGGCAAGGTAAGGGTCTGTCTGGTAGATACAAACATGTGGTATTAAAATGGACAACAGTGTGTTTGAAACTCAGATGCACAGTCCAAATTTGTTGGCACTATAGAGCTGTGTAAAATCTAGTGTAATTATACCTGAGTTTAGTTTACTGGAGCAGGGAACAGCAGTTCAGTGCAAGAATGATCATGTGTTGATAAAGAATTGGAAAGGGATTATGATTCTCATGTAAGGCTATGCATATCAGGAATTTTTGGTTGCAAGATCAAAGAAGGAAAGCCTAGTTTGGATCCATCCAAACAATAAACTTTTCTTTTTTCCCTTGTGGAAATAAAAGCCTAAAAAGATTTTATGTGGGATCAAATAGAAAATGTCTTTTTTACCCAAGTATTAAAAGCTTGGATTAGGGCAATTGTTACAAGCAGAGCAGGTGGTCCAGGGGTTTCCGTGAAGCAAATGATTTGAAAATTCCCTTTATTAGGTTCCCTCTTCTTACTCAGGAGGTTTGAACAGAGATGTCTATGGTGGGCAGTACCTTAAATCACTGGGTTTTAGATATTCTGAAGAACTCTCATTTTCTGTTATTGACGCTGACTAACTGTGTAAGTACTGGAAGAAGGACAAGAGCTCCTGTGTCATCTTAGGAGAAGTACTTTGAAATACTCTCTACTCCTCTCACCACTTAGATAAATGTTCTGTCTGTTAGGTTATGATCTTTCTCTAGTTCAATGGCTATTTTAAGTATTTTATAGAAACAACATTCATCAATGAAGACCACCTGAATTGTTGTGTTTAGGAAGGTGAATTGGCATCATTGGTGAATGATGATGATTCAGATTTCTTTAGAGGATAGAATCAAACCTTGTTTTTTAATATCCTGGAGGAACTCAGTGACTACTGGGATTTCATATTAAAGGTGGATTACACCCAACATTTCATGCATGCAGGGCATGTTCTGAATGGCCCAAATCAGCTTCCGCAGAGCAGCCAGGTAGAGAAAAGGTGAGCTTGAAGATCTGCAGGTTGTTAGGTAGAGTGAAGAGCTAGGCAGCTGTAGGGATGACCAGAAGCAGATCTTCATGTGCACAGAGAATTTAACTGAAAAATCCTGAGTAACTAGGATTAGCTAGAAGCTGAAAGCGGTAATGAAGAGCTTTGTTTGGATTTAGATGCCTGCAGGATCTTGCCTGACCACAGTTTTGCAAATATAAAAGCTATCTGGAGTAATAAAATTAAAATTTGATGTGTTTTAGGTAATTTTATTTTTATTTAAAAGATTCATTACTTATTTCAGTAGCTGTTGGTAGCTGCTTCATTGAAGCAGTTGATTTCTTGCAGGCGATGACTAATTCCTGTTTAGTAACCATAGTAGATGATCATGCGGGGGACTTAGGTGCCTTATGTAGAATTTTACTTCTGGGCTGGTTCCTCCAGACTGCCTTTGTAGTTAGTGGGGATCTAGTCAGTAAAGCCTGGTATACCTCACAGGCATCTAAAGTTAAGTAAGTGAGATAAATTCCACCTCACCTCTTACTCTTGACATCTGTCCAGTCAGTGAGATATGTTTTCCTGTCATGAGGTTGTTGGGGTTTATGGACATGACTTTACCTCTCTGCTCTAATTTTTATTCCCAGTTTTGTAGGGTGAAAAGTCCTAGAATTCGTTGCCTCGCCTGCAACTTGTTTCTTTTTTGCTGAGTATCTTTAGACATTGTTCCCTGATAAGCCCATACCAGCTCTGTGGATTTTTGCATAATGTACCATATATCACACAACACCAAAGGCAACAAAAGCATTTGTTATGGCATGAAAAAAATTGCTGCCTTTTTTTCTTTTTTAAATATTTGTAATCCAGCCAAATGTTTATAAAACATTTGGGCAGTCTTAGGATAGAGAGGATAACTGTGAAAACCTTGTTCTGCAAAGATGTATAATTCAAAAGCTCAAAGTTTGTTCCTGCAGCCAGGTGTGCTTGTATTTGTATTCACTGCAGCATCTTGAAGATGAGGACAGAAGAAATTTGCTTAATGTCAAGAACTTCATGGGATTCACTGCTAATTTTAGGTGTAAGATTAATTTGCAAAATGGAGAAGCTCCTTGCTACAACAGCATTCTTCACCATGAATCCAGAACTATACTTAGTTGCATGCTTCACCTTAGACTGCTTTATCTTTAGTTGGTGATTGCTTCATAAAGACTGCTCTGCTCCTAAATAGTATTTATAGGTTCTGTGATGTTTTTATCTTAACATTGTTGCTTGCTTAAATGTTTATTCTGGAAGGTCTGAAAAATTATGTTTGCAACTACTGTTAATTTCCCCTATGAAAGGTAGCTTATGCACAACTATTTTTCAGAGTCTATTTCAAGACATTTTAACTACAGTCTACTCTTAATCTGAGTCAGACTAAATCACAGTCACAATTTCTCTTGAATAGTAATGCACTACATTAGTTTTACAGCCTTTGAAACTGCATTTTAAGGACATATGCACTGCTTGGGTCTCCATTCTCCTCAAACTGATGCATACTGATATGAATCCTAAGCAAATGGTTTTGGTGCTGTTTTCCCAGCCTGTTGTTCCTGAGGTACAGTAATGGATAACCCTTTCTGTTGACTTGAGCAAGACTGAAGGGAAAAAAGCAAACAGACAGACCTATCCATTGCTGTGACTACCTAGACTGAAATGCCAACAGGCCATTCTTCATGCATAGAAGAAGATACTAGACAGAGTATCCATCCAGACAGGGATCACCAAATTTACTAGAGCAAAACCCATGGCTAAACTGAAATGGAAATATTGTATGTAAATTCATCTGTGTGTTCTTTTTCTTGCTTGCTACTCAATGCTGTCTCTCATGTCCTACTGCACAAAAGCTCAGGGTGCCTTTCTTCACTAGCTTTTCTTACCTTTCAGAATATTAAAAAAATAGGCAAAACAATTTTATGTAACACTTATGGTGTATATCTGTTACTGTATTGCATCTGTTTGTATACACACGCACATACATAAAGCTGTTTTTAAAGATTAGGAAGGTCACAAAGTCATGGGCTTGGCCTAGATTCCTGATCCCTTGGTTCTACCCGCATCTGCCTGCCCCATCCCTCCCCGAGAGATTACTACCACCACAGCCGAGCCTGCCGTTCAAATCCCCATGTATTAGCAAACTGAAAACAGCAGTAGTTCAAATTAAAGGAACTACATTGGACCAGCAGCTGCAGATTCGGTCTTTCTCCCATTTATTTGAAGTGGCCGAAGAGGTTACCATTTCCAGTTGTGTGATCAGTGCTGTTTTCAGCTGCTCCAGCTATATCCAGCATGGACAGCAACATTACAGAATGGAAATATTAATGCTTCCCTTTTCAGTCATAGAGTTTTAATTTTTACCCCATATTATGTTAGCTACATTATCCCATCTCCTCCTGCGCCATGAGAAGATGTGTCACTCGGCAATGTATTAATATATCTTTCCTCCTTGTTCAAAACAGTTCCCAAATCCTATCATGCAGGTTATGCAAGCCCCACTCTGAAGACAATCTTGGAATTTACATGGAAGACAGTTCTAGGCAGATGGTAATGTTTGATTTTGATTTATATGACATGTCATATATGGAAGGTCGTATATCATGTCAGACACATTTCATTCTTCAGAGTTGGCTTCCCAAATGCTTTGAGAAACTAGCCAAAATCACAACATGGGAAATTCCTTAACCAAGAAGAGTGTTTGAGGATTCATTTGGACTTTATTGTTCCAACAGCAGCTACTATAATGATAGCTACCAGCTAGGTGTATATATCTCTGCAGGAGAGTAGCATGGGGGGAGAAGGTAACAGAAAAGTTCCAAGTGCTTTCTATTCCACTTTCCTGCTGGGAAGATTCAGATTTCTCCAGACCTTTTGCTCTTCCCCATCAGAATCTCAACAAACTCATCAGGAAGCTCTTCCTTCCTCAATTAAGAGAATGTCAAAACCACTTAATTTCCCTTTTGCAGTCCTACTTGGATCTAAATCTGCATTTGACATTTCATGCTACGCCCAGTTCCAACAGATGTAGGCTCTGTGGCCTTACAATTAGGTACTATGTTAAGTGATACCTAATTTTAGGAGATGCCATATGGCTTTCCGTTTATTCTCCTAGATAGTTTATGAAAGGTAAGCATGCTGTTTCATTACAGAGATCCATCACTTCCTGAAGTCACGGGAAGGCTCATGCTTCCTCAAGAGGATCCAGTGCTCCTTGGACCGCAATCCATCACCAGGCTATGTAGAGCCCTTCCTACCTCCTAGTTACAGACATGATCTCAAAAAGAAAACATAGGTATTAATTAATATCAGGACATTGATCTGGAGACTGAGAATAAAGTTTCAGGATGATGATGTAGCAGTCTTTTTTCTGTCTTTCCCATTAGAAGATGCCATTTGATTTTAGGGACTAGTAATCTCCAATTTTTACTATTCATTTCAGTGTAAGAGACCTCCCTTCTGTTATCTGACCATCTGGGATCCTTTTATAAGAAAAACATCATTCCAGTATTGGAAAGAATATTTCAGTTTGCCATATTTAATCGGAACATATTGAAGCAAGATGCAAAGCAGTATCGGATGAAAGCTAAACTCCGTTAGATGTTAAGTGAGTATAACCATCCTGTCTAAAGAGAGTCAAAGAGTTTAAGAACTTACTGGCTTAATGTTGTGCAGAAAATAATGAGCAGTCATTTAATAATAATAATGATGCAGTTAATAATAATAAAACACACAAAGATTAAGACATGTTGATTATGATATATGTTAAGACATCTTAGGGGTTAAGATAGATGTTGAAGAGAGTGTCAGGTTTGTCTCCGTGCCTCTCCCATTAGGGATTAGATCACATTCCACAAGTCTAAAGGCAATCTCCATGTTATCATTTTCCATTATGAAATTTTTAGTGCTGCTCTGTCAAGCTCTAACCACGTGTTTCCTAAACAGAGTCCATCTGACCAGTTGTCAGCCGCTCTGCTTGCTGGCGGCACATCCATCACTCGGAGCGTGTTCCCTCCTCACCTGACAGAGCCGCTTATCCAACTGTTCCCGGAGTGGGAATCTGCAGAAGGCACTTAAAGAAGAGACAGAGGAGGCTGTTCCCCAGAAAGCAGCGCACTCTGAGATGAACACAAGGAGGTTTTTGGCCGGTGCCTCACCACATTCTGCTGAGTCAAGTCAGCATTAAGTGAATACAAATTCTCCCTTGGGAGTCCTAATTACAGCTGAGGATCTGAGGAAGTTATGGAAGGAAACAGGAGGGCTGGAGTGCTTTCATAGCTTCTTCTTTTGAATATTCAGGAAAAATACAAGGAGAGACCCATGATCCATGGCACCCCAGAACTGCAGTTGGAGGCCATACCCAGCTTCACCCCTGTTGATTTCATCCGCAGGATTCCTATTGGAGAAGGATTTTGGGCGCGACCGATTAATCGGTAGCAAGTCCCTACAGAGTTGTCTGTAATGGGCACAACTATAAGATTTGCCAGCATCAGTGCTGTCTGTATCTTTTGTACACACAGCTGGTGGTACTTAAATTGCTCCTTGCTTAAATTGATGTACATGGCATCTGATTTTTTTTTTTTTAGTGTATTTAGCATTCTGTAACAATTTATATCACTATGTGAGTGCTTCAATGCAACTTATTGAGAGCAATCAGCCTGTAGTTGCCCTTCATTCATCTAAGGGCAATAAAAAGTAAAAAGCAGCTATGGTACTTTCTTGGAGTGACACAGCTGAAATAAATCCATCACCCAAAACTTAACGGTAGGCGATATTGTCTGGAGTCGGCCGTGCAGATGGAAGGAGGGGTGGGTGGAAGTGGGTGTCACTGGCATACAGCCTGCAAAGCTCTCGTGAAAAGGCAGAAAGAAGCAACAAATGGAGAAGTAAAAATGTGCTTTGGGGAGAAAGTCCAGCAAAGGAACTTTTTTGTCAAAGTGCTGGCTAAAAACAGGCTTGAAATGGCAAGCAAAGAAACTGCCTTCTAGTGTTTAATTCCTGCTTGGTTAGAGAAGCCATAAACCAGAGGTTTCTGAAAACTCTTCTGATTTGCGTTTGGCAGCCAACAGCTTCAAGAGCGGATCAGGGCACGGAGGGGTTTAGGTCAGCCCCTGCCCCATGCCCCCGCCTGGCTCTGCCACCCCTCCGGTCAGCCTGAGGACAGCACCCATTAGCGCCCTGTTCAGCACAAGAAAGAAGCAAGATCAGGTTGGAAGACCTCCTAAAGCATCAGCTGGTAATTAAAGTTCCTCAAATAGGAAGAGCCTTGAGGCAGGTTAATGACCTACGACTGGGAAGGAAAGGTTGGGCTTTAAGTCAGTGTCAGAACTCTTGGGTTGGGTTTTGTTTGGGTTTGGGTTTTGGGGGTTTTAGAGGGGGTTTTTGTTTTGGGTTTGTGTGTGTGTGTGTTTTGTTTTGTTTTCTCTCTCATTTTAAATATGCTCACTTTATATTCCTAAGTGTTTTAGAATGAAGTGCTCCAAACTAGTGAAGCACAGATAAAGAACAGGAGAATTTCCAAATATTTGAACTAGTAATCATCCCCAGAATTTTGAGTACGTATTTTTGATACACAGTGCTACAAAAAAATAACAAAGCTACCTGTAGTGGGACATCAGGGAGACCTCCCAGAAAATTCTCTGAAAATGAGCAGTATCTTGAATCTATCGAAGTGAAACTCCAATGGAGTTTGATCTTCGTTTTCTGGCACACACTGCCTTGCTTTCAGCCATTCTTTACACTTCGTTTTTGTCCATCCACTTTCAGATGTAACTAATCTTCCCTGGGTGGTGATTCCAGCATTGCTGCAGAAACCGTCCCACTGCACATTCCGTAATAAAAAATGTGCCGCAACAGGTTATATTTAACAAGGAAAAGAGGAATAGAAAGTGGTACATCTGCACAATGAATATAATATAGCATTGACTTGGAATTTCCTGACTTCAGCAGTCCCTCCAAAATAATAATGCATTAATAGAATTACGTTTAGCTTTCTGCTTTTATAAGGAAAATATTTGAAAGCAAAAGTCTTTTCATCTTCCAAGTTCTTCTGGCTCTGTGTGTGAGATAGTGGAAATAACACAGGACTGTGTAACCACAGCAAACAAGTGGGGTGGGAATTCTGTAGCTGCTCGGCTGGCCCAAAGCAGAGCGGTAGTGAAGGAGCAGCCTGGATTTAAATTTAATAGGTGGAACTTTTTTTCCCCCCTAAAATCCATTCATTTCTATGGATGAAAATAAAATTACTCTGTTGGAGGCAGAACTGGTGGTGACCTATAATTAAGGATGTCTGACATTTCCATTATAAGAGGCAGGTTTTAGTTGGCTATAATTTCAGCTGTTGGTTGGTTTAAATTTTAACTGATTAGGCAGGAGTTTCCTTTTCTGGATATCTCCTGCAGTCTGACTTTTTTGAGAGGGGTGCAGCAGAGAAAGAGAAAGAAGTTCAGCAAATTGTTCATCAGTATCTATAAAGCAATTAAGCAAAAATACATTATTTTGGCCATATAGAGAAGCTCTAAACTCCTTGCTTAAAATTTGGCAAAGAAGTCACCCTCTTCTTGGGATGTCTTTTCTGCTTTCTGTGGAAAATCTCAGCTGATTCATAGGCAGTAGAAATTCGTTCAAATTTAGCACATGGATGTGCAAAAAAAAAAAAAAAAAATCCATCTACTCCGAGCATGCTCCAAAGCAGGGACAGAATTAGCTCACTGAGGAACACTTGATTGATCCACCAGTAAAAATGCTGAAAGGCAGCAGAAATATGTACATATTTAACCTTTCAGCAATTTTAACTTTAGTGGACCTTAGCTGGTAGAATCTGTAAAGTTATTTTTCTTCCCTGTTTTACCAGTAAAATTCCCTGATATAGACAAAACTTCGAAGTGTAGACTTTATTCTCTCTCTTATAAATGAATTTTGTCTTTAGCATCACTGTAAAAACAAAACCATGACCCTCTGACTCACTGACTTCTTCCTAGGTGTTTTTCTAGAAGGCACTACCAAATGCTCTTTGGGTACTGACATTTTTAACTGTATTAATAAAAATATCGGCGATGTGTAAAGATGACATAATCTTGGGATCTTGATCAGTGGAGATCAATCGACGTTATCTGTATATAGCACTACATCTTAGCTCCATTCTCCATTAAGTCTGGTTTTAATATCCAGCCCATTGCTACCAAATGGGGATATTATTGACGTGCCATAGTCAGAGGCTCTGGTTCTGAAGCTTCCTCAGTGCTCCACCGAAATAAAAATCCCTTCCGCTCTTCATTGTCCATGTATCCTCCCCTATTATTTTTTTTCTGTCATCAGTAAAATCTTCTAAGAAATAAAAACATGTAGAACCTGCATTACTACTGGTAAAAAACCAGCCTTACTATCATTTACAGAAGCGGTGCCAATCTTTTGTTTTCAGGGTAAGAGAGCAAATCTGTTTGTTTTCCTTCACAGGTTACTTGGTATGTCAATAATTTAAGATATTGGGTTTTGACACTTCCCTGTTTTCCCGAGGGAGTATTTGGAGATAAGTTCACAAACTAACAGGTTTTAAATAAGACATATTGCTCCTCCTTTGGAAACAGCTCTTAGACCTGGGTGTACTGTATACCGAACACCAAGGGCCCTGACTGATGGGCTAAGGCCATCATTGCCAGGACTCCCCGAGAAGCTGGTGGACATTGGGTCAGGCCCTAGAGGTTACCTGTCTTCTTCCATTTAACTGCAGGCTTAGAGCAAGCCTGAGCAGCTTTTCCTGCAGTGAGCTTAAGCGTGGGATCGGTGCAAACACATATGTTCTTGTGGCTTTGTTGGACCTAGAAAACCCGGTGGGAGTATGTACGCAACTAAGTCGTGATTGCTGCAAGCTGTGAGCATGACCAGGGACATTGCAGAGCTTCAAAACCTTGTTGAAGACTATGTTAAGGTTAATGACATTGGATATGCAACTGACTTACAGTGTGCTTAAAGTATCCCTCCTATATAAGATATAGAAGAATGAACAATGGAAGAATGAACAGGGTGAACTGGGATTTTTTTGACGTGCAAGTTTAATACATTGCTGCATCCTAAAACCATCTAGGAAGTTTTGGTTGGTTTTTTTTTTTTTTTCAGACTAAAGATATAATACTGATTTTCAGTAATTAAAAATTGCAAAGTGTATGCTTCTTACAAGTTCTAGAAGCTAAATTGAGGTTTTGTCTACCGCTTATGTGGTATCTACCTACTGCGTGTCCTATTATTTAGCTTAAGGGGAGAAAATGTGCTGGCATTATTTTTTTCCATCTGTTCCATAACCTCTGATACTGAGCTTCTAAAAAGCTCAAAGCAGACTAAACAGGTTACAGTCAAAACAGTAAGGTTGCTTTTCATGCATTCTTTAAATCAGATGTTTTAATTATAGTTTTTAGTTTGTTTGCTAATTAGAAAACAGGTCCACAATGTGGTATCTATCTTCTTCCATTTGAATCAATAAACAGAGAAGTCATGAGAAAGGGACCTCTTCCCTTCAGGGAGTCTTTTCTTGTTAATGTTGACTCAGGTTGTTAGTGCTTATTCTTGTCTCTTTTCCTCTTCTGCCTACTTCCCAGTCTTTTCTCTTTCAGTTCCCCCTCTTGTTTCCCAACGTGAGATCTGTTGCCTTACACATAGCATGTATGCATTTGTCCTTCATATTTACCTGCTGTGTCATGAGTGCGCTGTATCTTTCAGTGTGCATTGCAAAAGTAAGCTCTTTAACCAGGCTGAATGATGCTTTTTAAGCCTATAAAAATTTCAAACATGAGTTTCACTGAAAGTGAAACAAGAGAAATACTTCAGCTATAAATAGTGGATATGCACTTTTAAATAACTTGTGAGACCTGTTTGGAATTATCCTGAAGGTTTGCCTCCCACCTGAAAATCACAGTGCTGGCTGAGAAATGAGTACTTCATGTACTTGCAACTTGATTAAATGGAGATAAGTTACTAAATGGTCTCACTTTTTTCGTTTGCTCTGTGCTTTGGATGGCATAGTCAGATTTTATGACATGTCTTTTATGGTTAGCTGAGTCCAATTCCTGCAAAGACTTGTATCTTTACATGTATCTTTATTTTGGTTAACTGTCTGTGTAAAGACTTTTTAGATTTGGGACCCTGATTAGTTTCTTCCTTGCTGAAAAGACCGCTGTAAATTTCAATAGGGAAACAGAAAAGTCCCTTAACAATTTTTAAGGAAGCTTTTAAAACAATGATTTGAGGATGTACTATTTAAAGTGAATTGCATCAGATACTGAGTTATTTTGAAACAAAAAATGTCTGAATAACCGTGACCTGCTTTTTGTGTGTTCAGGCTTGCTACTGAACACTAGGAAATTCAGAAACTATTTGTAAGGGAGCGAATAATCAGAAATTCAAGTATAACCAAATGCTGTGGGGTTCGAGGGCTGCAATTCCCGCTCGTTTAACCACGAGTGCAGGATATATTGGGTCCTTGCAGACTCTAGACACACCTTGCTTGTAATTCATATTGCTCCTGTGTGCCAGCTCTGAAGGGCTTCTCCTGTGATCTCGAAATAAAGAAAGGTCAGTTAAAACAAATACCATAAAAGGACACAGTAGAATTTTTCAAATTTTAGAGACATTATCTATCTTCAAATCCCCTCACTAGACCTACATTAAAATAATGATTGCAACCCAAATATAGAACATTTGAACTGTCCCTTTCCAGGCCAGATGTGCTATGTTATGTAATGCCATTTTAGGGTGATTGCTGGAGCTTGGAGTAAAAGGAAAATTAACATATTGTAGATATTGTTCCAAAGAGCAAACGTCATAAAAAAATGTTATAAAACTCAAGGCCTTGAGCAAAAAATTTTAGCAAACGCAACTTCTACACAGAGCCTTGCCTACATACAGGCTGGGCTCTCCAGCGAGGTACAATCCAGCCACAGGCCCCAGAGCTTATGATAAGACGAGAGCCCAAATGCACACCCCTATACCAGCACGCTTTGCCCAGATACAAAAGCACTGAAACTCCTAAGAGCTTATTCCTCCAGGCACAGCACATTTCTAAGTTAAATGCACCACAGCAGAAATTTTCTCCACATGCTTTTCAAAACCCTATTAAATAAAAACCATCCAAGCAAGTAGTTGTTGATACGTATGTGCAACAGGCTTCCCAGAAATTCTTTGTAAATAGAGCATCAATGTTTTCCACTGTTCGCAGGGAGGAAATCTGCTGAGTTCAGACCGCTGTAATCAAATCCACATTGCAAAGTCACAAATAGAGAAACAAAGGACAATCACTGTCCATTTTTTGCGCTGCGGATGCCTTAATCAGACTCCATTTTCTTCACTGCTTCAGATTGCTTTCTCAGGGTGATGTGCCAGCCTCCTGCCTCTGTCGGTTATGTAGCTGTCCCCTCCGTCACTGCAGCCAGAGCTGGGACAGCACGCTCGCCACTTGAAGCATTTCACGGCTGTGATCCCAAGCAGAGGACCAAAATCTACACAGAGAACCGGGGAGGCAGATATACCAGGGGAAAGACTTGGAGCATCTACATTAAGTGTCTGAACACGTATAGGGAGCATACCACGAGAGTCACTGGGCTCAGTCGACTCGGGGAGCATTCCTTCTCTTTCAAATCTCTTTTCACTGTGAAGAGAATTTTCTTCCTTTTCAGGCATTCTGTAGCAAGAGCAAAAATAGGAACCCAGTTATGCCTGGCCTCTCTGCAGGGAGGTGAGAGTGGGCGAGGACAGAGGGGGCTGTGCTGCGGTTATGCCTAGGGCACAACCTGCACGGGAACTCGCTGTCCCCAACAAGAAAGGTGACCTTTAGCAACTTGCCTGTTCTCGGAGGGGACGGCAGAGCAGCTACGTTCTGCAAGAGCAGCAGGGGAGGCTCTATCTGAGCTCTGTTCCCTGAAGGGCTAAGCCTTGGGGTGTTTATATTTTAGGCACCCTTTACCTCCACCTCGTAGACTCATGATGCAAGAGAGGATAAACAGTCTTTCCCAGGGCTATTTAAGGGAAACCTGCTTGCTCCTGGGAGAGGGACTCAGCAGCAAACGGGCAGCATTTGTACGCTATTAAAGTACCCCCCCATGGCTTCAGACTCTTCGTAAGGCTGACCAAGGGGTAGAAATAGGCAGGAATAGGTAGGTAGTTCAGGCACAGCAGACACCGGTAGTCTGCCAGCTCTTTTTGCCGTACGCTCCATCTCTAGACCCAGCTAACTGGGCCTGTCTGCACCCAGTCCGAGATCTCTGACTTGGCTCTGGGAAGGCTGGTGTGCCTGCACAGCTCTCAAGCGTTGTTCAGAAAAGCCAGCGTGGGTTTTCAAACACACTTAGTTCTGCAAATGTGTTTCATTGCTATGGCATTTCTAGATCTGTGCCCTTTTTTTCCCTTTAGCATCAATAAGAGAGATTTAAAGAGAGCAATCAGATTTCCTCTCTGGCTTTATTTAGCAGGGTTTTTTTGGTCTCATAAGGTAGTTTGCTGATAAAACAAACTGCTTAACCTTGTAGCCTTCCTCTGCACCTATCCCAATTTGACTTTGCCTTTTCTGAATGTGAGCGACCCAGTTATTCAAAAGATGTCAGGAGAGGTGTCACCAATGCTGTGGCCAAGGGCCTGAATTGTTCCTATGCTCTACCAATGCTTTTTTGTATCCTGTGATCGTGTTTTGCATCCTATGACCGTGTTTGTCATTTCTCAGGACCGCACTGACTGGTAGGCGCAGTAATCCTGTGATCAACCAGCACATTCATGCTTATCTCCCTCGTCTGTTGTTTCAATTTCGTTCTTGTTGTTGAAGCACTTGATCTGACACTTTCCAGCTCATTTCTATTACCTCACTCCCCCTTTCTGACTCTTTCTGAAAAAAAATATGCTATATTGATGATGCTACCTTATCCTCATTATTCTCTATTCATTGTCTTCAAGGCACTGGTATTTTAGGTAAAATAATAATGTAAAACTCTAAGTAGGAGAATCAGGAGGCCTTGCTTTTTTTGGAGTTGCATCAATTCAGATAGACAGTGTGTGCCTGCCCGCTGCACCAGGGCTGGTAGCTTGTGGAAAGCGAGTGTTGCAGTAGCTGGCAACACACACGGAGTCTGCAGCTCACAGGGAATCGCTGTAGGGTTTTTATGCAATTGATTAAATGGTATTGTGCACAGTCATCAAAAATGGAGCTTCACAATATATGTAATGATGTGCTTTGTTCTAATCTTTGCCTGCATAATATCAGAGGAACATCTATTTCTAGATAAAATAAATGTAAATTAATATAACCAAGCCTGACAAAGTTATCAGACTTTCCAGTTGCTGGAGGTAAGCTGAGAGAATATAATTCCCCCCCCCCCCCCGCCCCGTTCCAAATAAAATATTTTAAAAACTCACAGGTGGAGGATTTGCTGCTTTTGGTGGCCAGTACAGCAGGTCTCCGACTGGTCATGCAGCAGAAACGGCAGTGATCCGTGTCCCACAAAGGTGGGTTTGACAAAGCAGTAGAGGTTTTATAGTAGCTGAAATATAAATAAAGGAGAAAGGCAAATGTCTAAGGATGAGTCAGCCAAGAGGTGAATACATTTACTCGTAAGTGGGCTGTTTTGTAGATCACACCGAGACTTAGAAACCAAGATAAGGCTGCAGAGTCTGTGCTTGAACTTTTTAGAAATCTTGGATTAATTGCTAGAGGATGATATCTGAAATGTCCCTGCTCCTTTCCTTCTTTCTTTTATTCAGCTCTCATTTCTTTAGTTTTCTGTTCTCTTGCCTTTTCCTTTTTCTCTTTTTCTTTTTTTTTCTCTAATTAAATATAAAGGACTGCATGTGTGGTGCTGTCACTTACGATATATAACTTCTCACCAGCCATCCCAGTGATTTTAACTGACAGTTTGTAATTAAATAAAGATAGAAGGTTTATAGGTTTCAACTGCATATCTCCATTTCTTGTCTTCCGGATGGTTTTTGCAAACTTAAGAGTGTGTAAATTGGGACTTTTTTTTTACACGTGTACCTGTATAAATATTTCTGCTTTTGTATCTGATCAGATTAGTGTTATTTAGGTCACCTCTAGTCAAGAAAGCCGTGCCGGTATAGCAATATCAGCTAGGGGAGTTATTAGGGGTTTGTTTGTTGGTTTGTTTGTTTGTTTGTTTTTTCCTTTCCTTTCTGGCTGGGGAAAATCTGAGTTTAATGCGCCGTGAACCCAGCAGAATGCCCACAAGGATGTAACAAAAAATCATGCTTTTTTCTGGGAGAGCTTATTTTCCTTTGGGTAAAGCTCTACAGGTAAGATTACTCTGTTGGCTTGTTGGTTTGTTTGTTGTTTTCCTGTCGTCGTCGTCGTCCCCTCCTACCCCCCCGGTCGCCTGCACACTCCTCCTGGCAGCGGCAGGGCTGCCAGCATGGCCGCGGGCGCTCTCCCCGCCGCCCCCCGGGCGGGCGCTTCCCCGGCTCGCCGCTGCCGCGGGCCGGGCCCCGGCTGCCAGCCGGCTCCTTCCACCGCCCGGCGGGCTGGGAGCAGCGGGTCAGCGGCGGCGGGGCGGGGGGGAGAGGAGGAGCGGCGGGAGCCGGCCCTCCGCGCCCGGGGAGGCTCGGCGACCTCCGGCGGCGGGTCCCCGCTCCCCGGCGGGAGCCGGCCCTCGGCGCCCGCCGGGGCGGTGCGTTTCCCCGCGTCCTGCCGGCCGGCTCCAGGCAGGCGGGCCGGCGGCGAGCGACAGCTGCAGAGCGGGAGGCGAACCCAAAGGAGCTGGAAACTGCTCCCGAGCAGCAGCGGTCGGGGCGGAGGATGCCTGATGCGGCTCTGCTCCCCCGAGCGTGTGCGAGGTTCCCGGCGGGAGCGGGCGGGCGGGCGGCCCCGCACAGCCCTCCCGCGGGAAGGCTTCTGTGCTCGGCGTCGGGAAGCCGGGCTGGACGCGTGCACCCGCGCTCGGTCAGGCGAAAAGCCTCCGGGCGCCTCGCGTCATTTTCACAAACTTAACGCTACCATTTTCACAATCCCCCGAGCTGAAGGTGAAACGACTCGCGTCAACAGCCGCGTAGTGAGTCGGCTTTCAGAGGAGAGGCCTCTTCTTTTATTGTCGTTCTTCAGTGAGATAGCTGGCATTTCTTTACGGAGGTGATCTGCGGTGCCTCCCCGGAGACCCGAGGCGGTCCCCTTGCCCCGGTTCTGCTCGGCAAGCCGTGCCGCAAGGCGACCGCAGCTCCAGGTACGCTTCCCGTGAAGAGGATGCTGCGGAACAGGAAAACCGATTCCATCCTGGGTCCTGTTCGCATCTCACTTGGCAATCCCGCTTCACGTTGGCAGAAGTACTAAAGACTGGGACAACTTAGTTTATGCTATTCTGCTACAGAGCTCGCTGCAGCCTTCCTATTTTGTCTGTATTTGCTCCCTTCTAGTATCAGTACTGCTCACTGGGAGTTTGTTATGAAGTAAAAGTCTTAAATGCAAACTACTTCCCAGGCCAGCAAGAAATATTTAAACACTTCAGGCATTCAGTCTGTGATTCAGAGATTTATTTATAAAACTGTTGATTTTGGGACACTAAACCATTGCATTTAAACTGCAGAAGTGAGTCATATTTGTGGGAGGTAATTACTACCAGAAAGTACAACTAACTTTTGTAGGTTTCTCTGTAAAATGTCCACTTATGATCTGCAACTACTAAAAATAACATGCTTTGTTGAGTTTCAGCACAAGTTATCTTTACAGAATTATGTGGCTTGATACATATATTCTGTTTTCTTGACATATGATAAAATAAATGACTCACATGCCTGAGAATTTATTTGGGTATTTTATGTGGACTGTCCTGACCAGGTAACTTGTTCAGCTTATATACTTCTCATGAAAACCAAAGATTGTGGTAACTACTAGAGAAAAGCCATTTGACATGGGAACAACGATTGTAGCTAGCGCTTACAAACAGTGTTTGTTCGTCAGCAAGGTCTCCGGATTTCTTGTGTCATCCAAAAACATGATAATCTACTTAATCTGTTCTTTTCTCTGTGGTTAATAGATCCTGGGAGCTGAGGGAATTCCAGATGTCCAACACCTGCAGAAGCTACTTGCAGAGCAAGAGGGAACTTTCCTCATTATCCCTCAGTCATGACTGAGGAATTCAAGTTTATTTAACTTGTGGTCACTTAGCAGCACTCCCTATGAGCAGATGAGTCAGATGCTGTGCCACCTATCCCAAGAGAATACCCTGCAACTGGGTTCAGAAAAATAATGTCATCCATCCTGGCATACTAGGCTTTGAACAGTTTTTCCCATGTCAATCAGGGAGAGCTTAAGGTGCACCATAAACCCAAGCGGACTTACGCTGCTAGCAGACCAGGAATCATGGCTAACAGACCAAAAAGGGAGTTGCTCTCCAGAATTTAAACCACAGTCCTCTGAATATCTTCTTCCTTTTCCAAATGTGCAGTTGCAAAGAGGCCTTTCTTTAAAAACTGCCATTACCTGTGTCTGCAATTTGCCAGGAATCGGGTAGTCTCTGCTACAATTCCTGGGAATCTCATGACCACATGATGGTCAGGAAGCCTTTCCCCTGTTCTCCCTGCTCCTCCAAAGTGAATCCAGCTCCCACAAACTGCATAGCCTCTGTGAGGTGGTGGGGGTCAGAAATGGGAAGGGTGGGACTTGTACTTGCCTTTCCATGGCTTTCTAAGGAAGAGAACTAAATATTTCCATCCTTAACTATGCATCTTTGAGCAGCTCCACCCTATTCTACCCATGGTTCTCAGACAAACAGGCACTTAGTTTATTTTTCCTGGCTTTTTTTTTTTTTTTTTTTTTTCTCCTTCCTAGGGTCAGGTTTTAATTACCAGCTGGCTCTGGGCAAATGTGCTGCGCTTGGCCATTGCAGCAGGGCTGGCTGGCAGAGGGTTTGTCTGCATTAAGGGAGCTCCCCATGCTGCTGGGATGCCACTCTGATGCACCCACTCAGGAGGAGGGCTGGGTGAGTGTCAACGCACACTTTGAGACACCACACATAGCAGGATGTCAGCTGGTGATCAGGGAAGGTCAGGACTGCCTCTCATCAGCATTAAAGTGGACATGGGTACACTTTATATTAAGTTACAAATTGCATCTTTGAGGTGTATCAGTACTACTTGCTACAGTGGAGTGGGGTTGGAAGGCAAATTGCCTTTTCCCTTGAATTCATTCTACAGGAATGTGGGAATTATTATTTCGATCTGATTAATGGCCCACTCACTCTAGTGACTTCAGCCAAGGAGCAAGAGTCCCCAAAGCTTCAGAGAAAGAGACAAAATCTGGTAATAAATACTTACATAAGATGCTTTTTAGGCAAAATTCTTCCTAATATTGAAGTTATTTTTGCATGAAAAGTTCATGAAAGATGAGCACAAATCTCTTCTGATGGCTTCTGTGGTGGAAGGAAACAGTTGCATCCCAAACAAAATGCAGCAATGGGCTTGAAATTGGAAAAATATTTCACAAGATAGCTATATAGTATGACTATTATTTCACAGGATGGTCACTATCGAAATGGGCTAAAGGTAAACACAATTTTTTCTGTTTTCAGAGACATTTTAGAGTTTTCAGTGTTCATATTGGATGGAGGCTTAACCAGATGGTCCTTATATCATATAAGTGGCAAAGCAGTTTAATGGCCATGACCCTTTAGCAACCTGTGTGTTAGGGATTCAGTAGTCATGGCTAATAAAGTTAAACACACTTGCACCGAAATTAAGCATTTTTTACAGGTAACTTAATTTCATAACCTCAAGTCAGATAATTTTTATCAATAATTTTTAAACTTCCTGATTTGAGGAGTTAAGCATGACTGCACGTCTTGCATACGTTGAGGTGGAGGTCTCTGTTAATTCCTCAGCACCCCCTCAAGCTTGTCAGAAAACCTCCAAACGGCTGCGGGCTTTTAGGAAAGCTGGTGGTCACCACTGAGCGTTGGGCTGTACTGTGAGCTGAACGCTTTGAGGTAGGCTCTGTGTTTGTTAAAGCGGGTCTACTTTTATGACTCATAATTTTTCCTGCAGAAGTGAAAGAGCAGCATATTCTATGTCACTTATGCATTTAGATCTGCCCAGCAATTGCCTAGAGCCGAGTTCACATATTTGCAAATACTTTTCTCCCTGCACTGGATTCCAGTGTGTGTTCGCCTGGAAGAGCCGCGGCCCAGTCGCACCTCCTGTAATGCTCCTGTACCATATTGTCAGGTTTTTGCTGTTATTTTGCAGGAGGGAGAAATACCAGGAAAGAGAATCATATTAGAATTGTTTGTACCTCTTGAGACTGGTGTACATCCCATTAAAATACATTTCTGTATTATAATTACTCAGTCTTCTTCACGATATGACTGTTGCTTCAAAACAAATAAGCCAGGAACGGAAATGCTGCTGAGACTGTGCTGCTAGCCCTCGATCACTAGCAGCGAGGCCAAACACAGTTTCTGGGGGACGTTTGCTAAAATACCAGATTCAGGTCCCACCTCGAACAGGGGGATGCTAAGCCAGGCCGGCGGAACTCCTGCTGCCTGTTTCGCCAGGCAGAAGAGGCAAATAAAAAGCACGATCCTTCTGGGAGGACTTGGCTAGCAGCGACGAGGGCTTGGCTAGGGGGTTTAAAGGTGTTGCCAATAAAATTGTGCCCCAGCCCTGGCACTCGCAGCAGGCAGGGCAGGGACGGCATGGGACTGGCGCTGCCCAGCCCAGTGACTTCTTGCACCGACAGCCCCTGTGCTCTGCACAGGCAGCGGTGAAGTGCTTTTCCCGCTTCCCAGCTCACCCAGCCCCACAACACGGCCCGTTTCTCTTGTTCCTTCCTCTAGCTGCAAGCTATTGCTCTGGATTAGGGTGAGCACCCTCCTGAGCTTTGCTTTTGTGGTGCTTCCTCCAGGCTTCCCCCCCGCCATGGTCCCACTATTTTTAGGAATAGTTAGTTGGTGCAGCCTCCTGTAAAATACTCAAGTAAAAACTCCTTCATGGTATGTCTCCTTTTCTAACAAGGAATACCCTGCCAGAGCACTGAGGTGACCAAGGAGACATTTACTACGTGCCTTCTTGCTTCTCTGCCCTTCTGACTTTGGTAAGGATTCTCTACCTTGTAGCTTCTGCCGAGGGACTTTTGCATGATATGGAGAAGCATAAGAAAGGCTGCCTGCGGACAGACAGACAGACAGGCAGAATGATAACTAGGTTTTGGTACAGAGCTGGGGCTCTGCAGTCTCTAGTCGAAGTGTTTGTAAGGGGAGTCAGCAGCATTTTCAAGCCAGTCACTTCCAGTGATTCACCTTCAGGGGACCTAGAAGTGTAGTGGGGATTGCAGGGATAAAGACTGGTCATAGACTACTCATAAAAAGAAAGAAATCTAAATGCTAGCTGACAATTTGTTTGCCAAGTTTTAGTCCAGTAGAGTTGAAATGGCCAAGTTTTTAATGCCAACAATTGAGGTTTGTAAAGGAAATACCAAACCAACCTTGGTGGAAAAAGAGGCGGACATAAAATTACAGAGTAAAGACTGCATTTGCTTTGTAGGCAGAGAAATAAACAAGTTACAAAAAAGAAAATCCATCTGAGTTTTTCAGTTTGATTCCTGTGCCTAAACAGAAAAGTGTAAGATTTACCAGTAACGGTTGAGCTTAAGCGGATGCTCAGCAATCTGTACGGAATTGTTGGCGAGGGGAGTAGGGAAGGGGACCGATACAGGGAAGTGCTGCAAAAATGCTCAGAAACTGTTGCTCGGTCTCATCATGTAAAGACTTAAAAAGAGCCCAGACCACAAATTCTTGACTGTTCTTATTTCAGCAGGTGCCAAAAAGACACATTCTTTAATGTATACAATGGTTTTTCTTGGATACAACTTCAACAATATACACTTGTCATTGGACATTTGTGTAATTTTTCATGTATAATGTGTAAGAGCGTGCCCCTGAATTCCTGCAGCAGCAGCAGGCCAGCTAAATTCACCGTGAGCCCTATCTTCCATCCAAGAAGCATTCCACTGAAGTTGGAGAAACTATTCACTGCGTGGGGACTGCCAAGGCACACTGGAGCAAGGATAGCAAAATCTTCTCCTGAAATATTATTTCAGTCATTTCGGTTTTATGAAGGACAAAAGAAAACATTACACATTGCATGGGTAGACTTATTTGTCTGCTCCAGAAGGCTGAACGTATTTCATCCAGAAGTGACAGAGGTGCCTGAAAAACCACTTCTCAGAATTAGCAGGTTTATTTTGTGGTGCAGCTTGAGAAGCCCAGGTTTCCAGACCCAGTAATGGACATCAGAGAGGTCACAGTACAGAAATGCCAAAGCATAGGCACTGGTTCTTATACAGGACCAACAGGATAACTTGATTGAGCAAACTCTACACCATGTACGTCCCTAACAGATGTCCTGTATGTGTAGATAGTGGCAGAGACTGGCAGTCAGTGGCCATAATTTCCAGACTGCTTTCTTCAGATTGCCTATGAATGGCTGTTCTCCTGTTTTTAACTTGCTAGCTCAACGCAATGCTTTCCTGTTCAATTAAGCAGATGTCATGCTACAGCAGAGTATTTCTGGGGTTTCTGCTGTAAATTATTCATATCTGGAAAAAAAGCAGCACCAGCTAATATTTGGGTACTCAATCACATACAGCAGTCCCCTATATGTTCCTTTTGTAATGGTTGTAGTCATTTGCAATAAGCTGCTGCAGTTTTGTTTACTCTGTGGTATGCTTTTCTGTTCTTTCTCAATTGTCCTTTTCTGTAAAATAGTGTTCAATAAATTTTAAGTAAATATGGGAGTGCTTTATGATGTCCAAATATGTAGTATTTGTGTGATGCATAGGAATATACAGGCTATTGCTGCTCTTCCTTAATCAATGCACAAACTTTGTAGTTTTAACCTACTAAATAAAATCAGGTATAAGTTTTACTGATTAAATGATCTGTAGCAGCAGGAATACATTATTTAATTTTCCCTATATGCTCCTTGCTAGAGGTAAATAAGATATCATTGCAATACCATTCACTCTGTTATAGCTTCAGCTGTGTCAGCATTTATGTTACAAACCTCTTCTTCCAGGGGTTTATAACCCAGCCATAAAATGAACTCCAGTCTGAAGCTTGGCACACAGGGTCTCAGTCTGGCAATGAATTTATTTTACAAAAAGTGAGAACAATGCAATATCTGTTTGGCCATATCCAAGTTATAATTGTTTTGGTTCTTAGCAACGGAGTGAACCTCCATAGAGAAGCCTGCAAAGTATCCACCTGCCCGACACATCGATTCAACCTCGCCCTTTTAAGTTCACCATAAAATCCAAGTGTGTCAAAGCCTAAAATGTTTCATGAAGTTTTGCACACTGCAGTGAGTTTAATTCAAAAGGTGAAGTTTCAGAAATGTTGTGCATTGCACTTATCCAGGCAGCACTCCCGCTGCTCCCCTGCGAGCAGAAATCAGCTGAGCTCCTGGATGGCTTTTCATGGTTCATAACCAAACCCCAGACCTGCTCTGATGGTGAGGAACAATGCCTGTTTCACTTACACTTGTACCTTCATTTCCCAGAGCGTGAGTGTTGCCTCTCATGGCCCCTGCCAGGGCCAGACTCTTAGAATCATAGAACCATAGAATCATCGAATGGTTTGGGTTGGAAGGGACACCTTAAAGATCATCTAGTTCCAACCCCTCTGCCATGGGCAGGGACACCTTCCACTAGTCCAGGTTGCTCAAAGCCCCATCCAACCTGGCCTTGAACACTTCCAGGGATGGGGCATCCGCAACCTCGCTGGGCAACCTGTTCCAGTGCCTCACCCCCCTCACATTGAAGAATTTCTTCCTTACATCTAATCTAAATCTACCCTCTTTCAGTTTAAAGCCATTTCCCCTTGTCCTATCACTGCATGCCCTTGTAAAAAGTCCCTCTCCAGCTTTCCTGTAGGCCCCCTTTAGGTGCTGGAAGGCTGCTATAAGGTCATCCCAGAGCCTTCTCTTCTCCAGGCTGAACAACCTCAACTCTCTCAGCCTGTCTTCATAGGAGAGGTGCTCCAGCCCCCTGATCACCTTCGTGGCCCTCCTCTGGACCCACTCCAACAGGTCCATGTCTTCTCTCCCCTTCGCTTCTCGTGCCGCAGCAGGAGCCCAGGCATCTCTTCAGATACCGCTCCTGGCAGCCCGGTGCCATGCAGAGAGCCGGGCTGCCTTCCACTTGGGGGGCCCCGCAGCCACGGCTGGCCTTTGATTTCCAATCAGTCACGTAGGAAAAATGTCCCATAAACAGCGGAGCTGTTAAAGTCATCAGGTTTCACGTTCGGAGACTGAATTTGCTATGCCCTCCCCTTGGGCTTGTTGGGAATTTATAATGTTACAGTCCCCGAGGCCAGGTGTCCTTCCTCAGCCGCAGCCCTCAGTGGGCGATGGGGAAGCAGTGCCTCCTCCACGCAGCCACAAATCTCCTCCTCCTCCTCCGCAGCGGTTGCCTACCCAAAGTCCCCACCCAAAGTTTCCAAGAGACCTCCTGACATTATCGCAAGGCTTTCTTCTCCTACTAGGACTGGAACATAACTTGCATAAGTTTACATCCTTGGATCTGCCACAAAATTACCATGTCCGAAGATGTTAGTGTGTTAAAAGGTGAATACTATTAGAAGAGCAGGCAAAGCACCTTTTTATGAAGCACATCTACTCCCTGCTTTTGCTCTGTGCCACACCTCAGGTTTTCTCCTCTGGTTTCAAGAACGTGTTTTGGCTCCCTTTTCATCCCCAGCCAAACTGAGGAACTAAGTGAGCACTAGCCAGGTTTGCCAGGTTTGATATATACTCACCAACTGGCAATTATAAAAACCATCTAGAGCATATAACAGATAATAATATATAGGTTCTGAGTGATACTGTTATTAACCATTAAAGAACATGCTTTATTTAAATAAAAATAGAAGGCTGATGAGATTTTATCTAGAATCCATCTTTAAGACAAAGATATGAGATGTAGTTTCCAAAGATTAATTCACTTTCATCTTATGATATTTCCTTTTGGAAAGCCTCAACCCTCCAGGTTCTCTCCATTTCTGCACTGCAGATGGTAGAAGATCGTGATGTTAATTGAATGTGTTTAAAAATGAGCAGTTTGCTCCCATATCTTTAATCCAAGTAATATAAGACTATGCTTAGGAAAAAAAATCATGAATGTGGTTTTGAGCATATATATGCAAAAGCATAATATTAATAATGCCATCGTCTTAAAGTATAACTCAAATAGTCACCTAGTATTCTATAAAAATCAATTTAAAGAAAAACAGACACAGTGTTCTGACTTGTTTAAGCCAAAGTTTGCATTGGATGTACATTCAGGGCATATTTTGCCTGTGTTGTTCAACTATTTATGTAATTTGGAAGGAGATTATTTCCAGTCTCCAGCAATGTAACTGATCTTCCAAACTCACTGACAATCTGTATCACAGAAATAGAATCACAGCAATTAGGTGATTAAGTAAGTCAGTGACACAATCAATTCAATTAAATATTTGGACTCCATTTTTAAATTTATGTTAACTGATAGTCAAGCTGTTTTGCTGTCTCTGGTGAACATTAAGAAATGGGAAGGAAATAATATTAAAATATGCAAGCTGTCATAACAAGGATTTGGGGAGAAAAATAGGCAAATAAAAAAATGTGATTCAAATTTTTTAAAATTGAGCCAAAACTGTACATTGCACACTTAGAGAACTCTAAATACAGTTACAGTGATGTACAACCTCCCTCCTGAGTGCAGGCTAAGACTTGTTTCATTAGGTTTTTCTGGCCAGGGAAGGCCTATACATTTTGTGAGCATAGTAGAGGCATACGTTAAGCGAGTATGTTCACCCTTACATTGGAAAAGCAGGACAGTTTTTTCTGTAGTGGTACCTTTTTAAAAAAAGCACAGATAGCTAAAGTGTCTGTTGTCTCCAACTTCCATTCCTGAAGGAAAAACATAGCAGAAGCATCCACCTAGCAGATAGTGTCTGAAATGCAACATTAGCAGAAATGTTGAACCCGTGAATCTAAATAAGAAAATACTTTCATGGCAGCAAAAACAAATCACTCAGAAATCGTATAAAAGATTTGCTCTGATAAATTGTTCAACCAAGTCTGAAATTGGAAGAGGTATCTCCTTTGTTGTGATGTTATTTGTTTGTGGTTATGGAGACAAGATGTTTTTCTCGGTGCTGAAACCCTTGAAACGATTGGCAAAATTCAAAGAATGAAAATATAAGTCTCAGGTGACAAATTGTATAAAAAAAATCTCATCAGCTTTCTTGGAAATTTTTCTTTGAATATATGAGTTCAGGAAATAGTCTGACATTTTGAAGAAAACAAACTGGACAATATTTCCTTCTCTACCTAAGGCTTTCCCCTCGCTAGACTTAGCGGTCATGTAAAACTCAGCTGGAATGAGCGTGCTGAGGGACAGATTTTTCTGCCCCTCCACCAAGCAGCTGCAGTGGGGGCCCAGCCTTTTTCTCCCTGTCCCACAAGCAGTGCGTCAGCTCCAGCCCAAAGAACCAGTGTCATCAGGATAAAGCCTTGTGGCATTTGTGGCCTAGTAAGTCCTTGGTTTTATCCAGACACCCAAAGGAAAGCCATCCAGGCTATGCTGGTTGCAATTTGCGTATGCCATCAAATGAGCACAGCCATCAGCTGAGAACAGCTTTTGATTGCTACCAGTCCCCATATGTGAAAGGTTTTCTCTTTCCTTAACAGTTCCCTGAGTCATTCAATTCTTCTACTTCGTCTTTGGCCCTATTTAGGGGTGGTGTATGTAAACTAGATTAATTTATCTTACAGAGGTTGGCTGTCTCCGTAACATCTGCAGACCTAGACTGACACCTTGAAAATCATGTTGGCTAACTGCTGAGTGCCTCTACCAGGATCGAAAGCTATCACAATTTGGTAACACACTTTCATCCATCACCTATTTATGATCTCTCATTTGCTTTCTGGTCCATGATTTCTGAGAGGTTTATTTGTCACAGAACTGCCATCTGAACTGTGGTCCAACCTGACAGAAAGACAGCACTGGTTCACAAATGATTTTATGCAAAAAAACCAAACATGGGTCAGAGGAGGGAAAAGAGCTTCCAATTATTATTTTCAAAGTTGACAAACAGATTTGAAGTCTAAGTGGGCAAGTTTTTATTCTGAAGGCAATCTCAGCTAAAGATTGCCTTGTGGCAATTTTTGGTGAAACAAACTTAAACAGATGCTTTGTGGTATGAATCATGCAAATCATCGGCATGTTCTTTGAAAAAGTTTGGGTCATCAGCTAGGTGAAGGTAATAAGTATCTACCAAAAAGATATCATCATCACAGTTCACTCATCTTCAGACAAGAGTGAATTAAGCTGAGTTTAAACGCAAATCCCCCGTGAAGGGTAGTGTTCACATCCCCAGCAATCAGGTCTGGTGGTGTGGTCTTCCTCTACACTCCTTCCTCGCAACTCCAAGCTCATTATGACTGTAGTCAGTATATTCACATTTCCACCATGAAGATGTTCACATTGTTGTATACTGAGTGGCCACCCACCTGCCCATAACTCTCTTAAGAATACAGAAACTAGCAAATCGGATTAGACCCAGCCCCGTCAGCCCCTGGTCGTCTCCTTACTGTGTTTAAGAGCCGTGTTAGAGCCCCAATGAGAAAGGGGCAACTACAGAATGAACCTCCTTGGTACCCTCCCATTTTACAACAATCAGTATTTTAAGGAATTTTACAATAGGAAGTTCACTCTGGAGCATTGGGCTCATCATCCATAGGTGGACATATCCCCTATGATAGTGTTTAATTACAAATCACAAATCACTTTTTTGCACTCAGCTATACTTTCGGCTGTATCCTGTGGCAATAGATTTCAGATATTAATTATGAACTGCAAGAGAAAGGACTTGGTTTTGATTGTTTTAAACTTACTGTTGGATAAGCACATTGGCAGCCCCCAATGCTGTTGTGACAGATAGCATCTAATTGTCCCTTTTTCTTTTTTCCCACAAAACGTTCATAATTTCATAGATTTCCGTTACAACCCTATAAAAGAGGAGTCACCTCATTTCTGAAATCGAAAGTCTAAGCCACTGCAGGTTCCCTGTACAAGCGCTGTTCCAGACCTCTGATCCTCATCATACACCCTTTATTCTTCGCAGTTCCACTGTGTACTGTCTGAAATGAGATAACCAGACCCGCATGCAGCATTTAAGAAGCAGGAGCACCGAGGACTGACGCAGTGGCACACTGGTTTCTGGTCAGCTTGCTGTTTCTCTCCTTATAACTCTTACAGGCTGCCTGTCTTTTTGGCTGTTGCAGAGCATTACGCTGGTGTGTTCAGACTCAGGTGTGTCAGACACACTCCTGGTTTTGAGAGACACAGGCCTGGTTTTTCTAGGCAGTGGAGACCTTTCTGCCTGTAGAGCTGCCCTTAAAATTACGGTGATTGCTAATTTCAACCAAAAAGCATGAGGCCAATATATGGCTGGAGATACAGCTCTCCATTGTCATATTGAGACCAGGGCAGGCTTCTTGCTAATATAGTCGTAGGTGAAATACACAGCTGTCATCATTAATCCCTGTGCACTAGCGGGTAGCTCTGACCTCCTGGCCGGGCTGGGAAGATGCAAGGGAGAGAAGGATGCCAAATATTTGAAGGAGCAGTCCATTTTAATTTTTTATTTCAGTTTGCACTGTGAAGCAAGTGTGTTCTTACTTGCATTAACAAGTAAACGTGTTTTCTGGGAGAAATGGCTTCAGATTACAATGAGAATTTGATCCTATGAAAACATTTTATTGATTTTATTTGTTCAGAGAGCTTTGGAAAGGTGATGGAGCCCATATTCTTGACCAAATCAGCCTATCGTTAACCAAATTTAACCCTTCACCCCAGTAAAAAAGAAAGGGTAATGTAAATATTGCTTAGTCTCATTTTCCATATTCCCAGTGTTTTTATTTCAGTGTCACATGGGCCCTCCACATATATTTAAAGCGCATATGCTGAGAGGAGCCCTTTGACTCTGCCCTTTTTGTTATTTCAATGTCCAGGAATGAAATACACTGTTTATGTGACTCCAGGCTTTGCACTTGTTCATATGCTGTGTATACTGTTCATAAGTTGGGTTTATAAAATGGAATGACCTCAGCCACCTAGTTTTCAAGCCCCAGGTCCAGATGTTGACACAAATCCTTCAGTCTCAAGCTCATTTCTTTCTTTATGTTATTGATAGTTTTTTTAAAAAAAAAAATTTTTTTTCTTGCTACTTAGAAAAATGCATAATTAAAATTACAGAATTTCGGTATCCAGCCTTCTCTTTCACTGAAACTTTAAAACTCCCTTAGAGGCCACAATTTCTTCCTTCCTTATTTATTTACTTTTCCAAAATATGCTTCTAAGAAGTTGTGGTTTCTCCTCATTGCAGAAGACAGACAGAACTCTATTAGTTCAAGATACCAGCCAGATTCTGCCCTAATACAAGCCATGCAATACATTTGGAGTGGGACCTGCAAACACCTGTGTTGCCTAGATGGAACAAACAGAAGAGCCTAGTGGAAGTAACTACTACTCTATAAAAAAACAAAAGTCCAAATTTCATGATGGCCCAGAATTCCCTTCCTACCCTACCCACACCCAGATAAGGAAACATTGTTATCCTTGTTTTATATTAAAAAATTATACTATGACATTTGCTCTTAGCTTGGGATGAATTAGAAATCTGAAATGTCTGAATTTCTAATCTGCTCTTGCACCAGACCATCTAAAGCTTTCTCTTCTCTGTTCTTATATCATTATATAGGAATAAAATATTCTTTGCCTTTTTCTTATCACTTGCTTTTATTCTAATAAACCTTTTTTATTTTTTTTTTCTCTCCGAGAAAAGAGTTGAACTTCTGGAATTTTTGGTTCCCTGTTTGTGAAATAGACCCAGACTACTTTGGAGGAATGTTTTAATAAAATGAGTGATTTCAAGGTAGGAGGTCATGCTGGTAGGAGGTCTCAAGCTAGACTCTGGATATATGAACCTGCACGGAAGCTGGGGGAGGAAAACAGCCTGCAAGGCAGTGTATTTGGGAGAAGGCAGTAAAAGGTCAATCTGTGTGCACATGGCTCAGTGTTTGCCACAGGTGCAACATCTTTGTATATCATCGCCTTTATTTTCCCAGCTTTGGCCCCAACACTTGGTATGTGCTGTTAGCAGGTTGTGGGATTAAGAAACGGACTCCAGGAGTAGATAAAGCAGGTAGAGTCGGGATGTATCAGTGCTGGATTTCCAGGCAAAAGATACTTGGAGTAGGGGGCAAGTGGGAGCAAAACCTGAATGCTTGTACAGAGCCGTGGCCATAGTCATGAAAAGAAGAAATTGAAGGTAAAGCTTTTTTATTTACTTTCTTTCTCTTTCTCTTGCTCTCAACACACACACAAAATGACAAGGAGCGCGTGAGACTTCAGCAAAGACTAATGCCCAAACCACAGAATCAGTGGATAACAGTGTCAGATGAATAGCCTGTTCCAGGCAGGTGAGACTGCCCAAGAGGAAAATAGAGATTTATACTGTGCAGATGAGAAATCTGGTATCCTTTGTGAATTTGGAGACATTAAAAATTCCCCAGTTAATGACAGGGTCATTTGTGAGACGTGCTTCCAGCTTGCAGGAGTGATTGGTGAAAGAAACAGTTCTAAACAATAGATAAATGCCTCAAAATAGTGAGGGCCACTAAACTGTCCTGGGGAAAAAATGGACACGAGGGCAGAACAGATGTGGGACACCACAGAAAGCTGTCTGTCTTCTCCTGCACTGTCAGAAAACCCATCGATTCTGGTTGTGGGAACAACTGGGTGAACGGGGCACTGCTGAGCAGCAGGATTAGGTGGAGAAAATGACCAAGAGCTGGGTCATACCACAAACCCCTTCTGTGGCCAGTAAGGAGACGCAGGCGGCTGTTGAGACATCTAAAGCCAGACCTGTTGTCTCCAGGATCACCCACTGCTTCTGCTGGAGGAGAAAGGCTGGGTGGATCACTGGGCAATATCAAAACAATCCTCCTGGGAGGAAGCCCCTGGGGGACCACAGCCTCTGAGAGCCTGAGATGTGGCTGAAGCAAGAAATAGTCTCCCCTGCCCCGCTCCACAGGGTGCACCCATGACTGCCAAGCTGCAGACCATTTGTTTTTGTGAGACAGTGATAAAGGACAGGCAGGCCTGCAAAAACAGGCATCATTCATCCTCTAATCCCAGGACAAAGTGGGTCTGCCTGTGGCTGGAAGAAAACCGTCAGGTAACCAAAGCATCTGCACCGGCCGAAAGCAGTTAAACTGAATATCGAGAAGAATTATTAATGGCTGAGGAAATGCTACCTGATAGCATATGGAATAGCGTGCACCACTTGCGGCACAGTAACGGGTCCTGGCTTTCTGAGACAGATGAGCCATTCAGCCACCTACCAATGCCGGACGCAGCTCCTGGCAAGTAAAGCTTGGCAGAAACGCCCGTGGGCGTCATGCCAGGCGGAGAGGTGCTGCAGCATGAACCGACCCGCACCAGCGACTCCCAGGCGTCGCACGGGTATTGCAGAGGGAGCCGCCTGCCAGAGGAAGCAGGCAGGAATGTGTGGCTGCACGCTGCAACCTCAGCACAAAGGTCAGAAGGAGAATATTAGGGCAAAATTAGCCCAATGCTAATCCTCTACATCCGACGTCTGTCGATTTCTGAAGAACGTTGATTGACAAGCCCCAACCAAAAGAAGAAATCTGGCCATTTGTGCAGACAGGCAGCTGTCTTTCCTCACCCTGGAAAGCCCAGGAACAGGCACAGGGAGACCCTGGGGGCCTCCTCAGTGAACCACCAGCCTCCGTCCTATGGGATAACCAGACCTCCAGTCTGCTGCCTCAGGAGGACAATTGTGAATAAGGCAGAGCAAAATCCTGCAGCCCTGGGCATTTGCTAGCAGAGTCCCAGCATACCCAACAAGAGAGCAAGACCGAGAGAAGAGTTTCTCTCCTCTATTTTCTTTGGGTTCATTAGTTCAGCTTTGAGTTTTGGGGCCTTACTAGTATCCCAGAGAGGCCCTGATGACACATGTAATTACACCAAGCAACTACATGAATTTTTTTTTAGTACTACAATGGAAAATAAAGTCCTGCGTTTACAACAACATCCAATCTTCATTTCTTTGAGGAAAATAAACAGTATTTAGCACACGATGAACCTGTGTTGGGAATGTCTAGGCATCTGTGAGAGACTGAAAGAGTTAACGTCTCGACCATTGAGGTGGGGCAAGTTCTGCTTAAAGACAAACCCTGCACAGCAAGGAACCAAGGTGAAAAGCCCATCAGCTCAGACATCAGCAACAGGAGGGGGAGGGCGTGCTGGAGGGTGGCAGCTCCCTGTTCTGATAAGCTGTTCTGGTACAAAGATCAAACAATGGCCCTGTCTGCAGGGAAGGAGAAGTTACTCCACAAATGACCCCCAAGCCCAAAGGCTCACAAACTGCTCATTAACCTGATGAGTTCAGGTGCCTGCCCGAAGGAGGGGCAAGGATGATAAAAGGACACAAACTGAAGCCCTGGGTGCGCAAGCCCACCAGGACTGGACACCTCGGCTGACTGAACCAGCCCTGGACCCAGGACCAGTGAAATCTTTCTCTCTTCCTTTCTCTCTCTCTGTCTTTTTCTCTCTTTCCTTTTCCTTTCCCACAATCCCTGCACCTCATCCATTTCAAGATATAAACCATTGACCAAGTCTGAGACTAAGAGTGGATCCAGCCGCCCCTGGGCCCTTCTCTGAGGAGGAGTCTGGAAAGCAAGGGGGTCTGCTCTGAACCTCGTGACTCAACGGGAGGGATCTCCTTATTCCCTGAATTGATGTATATGGTTACACGGTTTACAGAAGTAGTCTTATGCCAATTCCTGTTGTGAGAAACCCTGCCACCTACTACCACACCTCCCCAGTTCTGTTTGCTTCTGTCATGAATAAAATCTTTAACTGATCGTTTGGTGTCGTTTCACCTTAATTTAGCCCAAGGGAATTTCGAATTAAACATGACTCCTTGGTCTGTCCAGTCTGGGTTGTGACAGCATCTAACAAAACACTGAAGAACTCTGGGTGCTATAGAGAGTAAGGCAGCTCATAGCGACTTGTAAAGGGATAGTGCCAAAGAAGCTACCCCTGCTGCTTGGTAAGAGACTATCCATGATCACGGCAATAGGCAGAGCAGTAGTCCCAGCAGACTGTCATCAGGTGATGGACATGCAGGCAAGCCAATGAGTATCTCTGCCAGCCAGACTGGGATGCTCAGCTGATGAACATCAAACAGTGTGAGCATTGAATGATCAGGCCAGGAAAATACGAGCCCTAAAACAGAGTCAGAACTGACTTGTTCCGTTTTAAAGACAGGAACTACATGGCCATATTAAATTGTTACTTCTGTTTCTAAAAAAATGGGCTATATGGAAGGCATTCAAGCAAGAACTGAGATCATGAAACGCAAGGTACACTTTCTCAGACAGTAGGTCGTAATGGACTGCAGCAAAATTCAAATGATTCAGTACCATGGGAATCTGAGCACAAGACCTCTTCCCCTGAGTACCTACAAAACAAGTGAAAGGCAGGAATGACAGTAAAGAGCCAGGAGCAAAAACTTCACAGATGAGAAGAGATGTCTACTTGGAAACGCTGTGCTCTTGCAGCAACCCTCCTAGGGTCTAAACGCCAGCTCAGCAAGAGACCGATGAGTGGGAAAATCGAGACCCCAGGGTAAGCTGACAGACAGGCTGTCAGCAGCCACAGGCACAACGATGGTGGGAGAGAGCGGCGGCTCGCGACAATAAAGGGAGCTGAGGGTAAAGCCACTATAGGACAGTGACCGAGTGGAAGATCAACCATCAGGCAAAAGGCAACTGTGTGATCTGCAGTGAGACACTGGGCATAGCTGATACTCAGGGCAGCGGTGGAAATAAAACTGAAGACACATCAGCAGAAGGCAGCTGGCAAGCACACAGGAGAACAAGGAAGACATAGCAAGATCTCAGGAATTAACTGTTTTGACACAGGAATGCTGAAGACATGAGTGTCCCAGGAAGCCAGAGGAGCAGCAGGGTACTAGCCAGCAGGACTCCAGCAGCCAAAGAAGCTTCTAAAGCCCCATCAGGAGCAGTAACACAAACAAGATGTGGAACGCTGGACTGAAGGGGAGCACACTTGAAAGACAACAACGCTCGAGGTACTGCTGGGCGGTAGCAGTAGAAGTCAGAGCCCAGTTAAGGCTATGCAGAGGTAACTATGCGCTCGGCAATAGCTGCCAACATGGCGACAATAAACAGCTAAGAGGAGAGATTAACGACCTTCACAGGTCTTGGAAGGAGCATGCGTGGCCACAGCGAGGGGCTTGGAGGGGGCACCAGGAACTGCGTCTGCATTTGTTTGGCTTGAATGGCTGCGGCGGCTCAGGTTTTACAAGCGTGGAGTCCTTTCATGTTGTTGTCCAGCGCCCAGAACATGAAACACTTGAGGTGAAATCCTGCCCCCGCTGAAGTTAATGGGAATTTTGCCTTGAGTCTGGTTTCTCTCTGCTCACACTATCTGGTATAAGGAAAGACAGATCCCACCTCAAGAAGGGGCAGGGGGGGAGGAGGCAAAGAAAAGCATTAGTGTAACTTTGCTGCTGAGCTTGTGCCGGGGGCGGGGGGACAGGGCTGGTGTCCCTCACCGCCGGGGACCGAGGCAGGCCCAGGGCTTGCTGAGCTGAACAGCTCAGCAGGGAGCAGGGCTGAGAGGGCAGGAAAACCCTCAGCACAGCGGGAAGGAGATGAAGGGGGGAGCTGGCAGGAGAACAAAAGAGCAAACTCAATTAAAAGCTGCAGCAAGGAGCTCCCAAAAGGCAAGGGGGAGTCCATCCCCATAGGGCAGGAGGGCAGGCAGGAGCAGGCCACCAAAAAGGCACCTTGGCAGCACCAGCAAAGACACAACAGAGTTGGGAAAAGCATGGGGACAGGTTTCCCGCAATGCCTCCCTGGTGTCTTAGTTTTGCTGCTGCATTGGCAAGGCAAAACACAATCCTGCTGTACTGCTGGGGTGGGTAACTTCAGGGCTTTGAAAAATGAGAAATGGGTAAGTTTATTTCTTCGTGGTCATCACTGGAGGAAGGCAACAACATTACCATCAGATCTCTGTGTATTTCAGCAGGACACCTGAATCCTATCAGTTAGTAAAAAGCAAGTGGCAGATGGAAGGAGATAGGAAGATCACGCACAAAAGGTAGTTCAGTATCTGGAAGTTGTGTAAGACGCTGCTAGAGGAAAAGTAGCAGCTGCATGCATCTGAGCTGTGCCAATTCCTTTGACTCAAGCAAGTAGTTTTCATTATATCTTTGGAAGAGAGACTATGGAAGACACAATGAAAGACCTTGCAGAAGAGGTCCTTTCCTTTAGCTGAAAGCTACAATTGTGATACATACAATTCCTGATTGTCACAGTGCTGAAAGTGCTACAAAAAAATCAGAGAGAAAGGAAATTCCCACAGTAGAGCTGCCAGTGACAGATGACAACAGTGCTGAGAAAGGTAGAAAAAGAGCCAGAGCAAGAGAAGTCTGCGGACAGACCTGCTTAGGGCTTTTTTTTTTCCCTTTGGCGGGCATGTTTTCTGATGGGAAATGCCCACTTGACTATATCGACATTTTCCTTTTTCATTTCCTCCAAGAATGCGTGTCTGAAGCCGCTTGCTTGCCTAGAAGCCTCTTGTCCCTCTCTGGCTAAAATGGACATGAATTTCCCAGGAGGCTGCGCTGACCGAGTCCAGCGTCTTTGCCCCACAGGACCTGGCAGTGGTGCCAGGGTCCCTGTCCCACCACCTGCAGCACCAACGCTGGGGCAAGGGGCTGGGCTGGGCCACCACGAGCTCTTGGCAGAGGGAGTGCGCAAGGAAGCAGAAACCTTTCAGTTTTCACTGTCCTCGTTCATCTGGAAGGTAATTCCTGGGAAAAAGGCTGGTAGCCTGAACCCTGCCTGCCTCCATGCAGCCTCGGCTCATCCCTCTGCACCACCACAAAGAGTTGTTCCCAGCTCGTTGGGCTGTTGTGAGGGCTAATTACAGAATGTTTATGAAGAACCTCATTCATTAGAGGAGCTTGAGCTATATAAGTGCATATTATCATTCAGGATACTTCAAGATGAAAGGCACTTAAGTGCTTGACAAACTGAGAAAGCAAATGTATACAGGAATCACGCCGTTCGCCTCTGAAATGAAGCATCTGGGCTGAGACATAACAACTGTTTCAGGTGGTGGTGCGAGGCGAGAACGGCAAACACCCGAGGTTCAGCTAAATGTCCCGAAGCGCCAGCAGTGACGCTGCTCGGGGGGGCTGGCTGGGGCTGGGGGCTGCCAGAGGGACCCCAGCACTGGGGGTGGCATCCCTGCACGGGGAGTCTGAGCCGAGGAGCAGGACAGCTCCGGCCGGGCACTGCGGGGCCGCTGGGCCCCCGCTGGAGGCTCGCACGTCTCGAAGGATATGGCCAGCGGGTTTGCAGCTGAAAGCTTTCCCTCGTGGTTCTTTCCCTGGAGAAGAGGAGAGGAGAGGAGGACAGGGGTGGGAAAGGTCGTGCACCACGTGTCTGCGCCGTAGCAGGTCACCTAGGAGGGGCAGTGCATGTTCAAGGCAGGAAAGATTCATCGAGCCACCCTATTTATGGCTATTTTGCATGCATAACTTTGAGCTGAAACAAATACTAGTGGATGATTTAAGTCCCCTCCAACAGGCCCTGTAGCCTTTCAGAGGTATTAGCAGTGTGCTTCCAATAAGGAGTGCTCTGTTTTTCCATGATAAATCCGTGCTACACCACGCCTCCCATGTACACACGTACTCGATTTCTGCGGCAAGTGGAGATAGCAATGAAGAGGCCTGGAAGGAAACCAGAAAGTAGATTACTGAGTACTATAGACCATTTAAAACACATGCTGTAGTGAGAATGAAGCTTTTTAGAGTGTCTTCATGAGCTACATCCTTGGTTTTGCTTTGCTCAAGCTAGGAGTCTTGAAAAGCATATATTCAATAGCATTTTCGCCAAGCTCCTAAACAGCATAGGATTAGTATGTATTACTAAATTTCTTCTTTTTGTTCAGTTTCTTAAACTTTGTACAACAACCTGATATCAAAACACTGAGTGAAACATATACTGGACTGTATTTTGAAGACTCATTAGGGAAAAAAAAACGCTGAAGGAAGACTTCTTAGGTACTTTCTAAGTTGCTGAGCCCTAAAGTAGGTGTGGCAGTACACAAAGGCTGAACCAAAGGACTCCACTCGTCTGACTTGTATATTGTTTTTTAAGATATGGGATGAAGTGGTCCATATTTGCCACCTAATAATCATGGGGGTCTTTATTTCCCATATATCAGTGCTCCAGTTTATGTTTTAATTCTGAGGTCATCCATTTTTTCCTCACTAATTGCACTCTCAGAGGAGATCTTATCATTTGCACTGTCCATCTGTGTACGACTGCTCATTTTTTTGGCATCCTCTGCTCTGCTCTCCTCCTCTCCCCTCCTGTCGACCTCTTGGCCTGAGCCACATTATTACCATAACTTCTAAGAACATGTATGGTCAAATCCAAGAACTTTCATTGGCCATTTTAGCCAAGCTATAATGCATTTTAAGCTGTGTCTCTATTTTACTTTTTTTACTAAATCTTTTATTTCACAACAAGAGCAGATGTAAGTTATTAAAAACATTTGGTAGGGTCTAGACCAATTCTTTTTAGTTTGGGAATTATAAATAATCAACTCCTGCTGATAACACTTTGTAAGTCAGTAGAGCTCCATGACCTTGGAAAGGATCAGGAGGGCTTTCCTCTTTTAACAAACCCCAAGCTGTGTGAGTGCCACACGGCATAACCCATGCTGAGCTGAGTCTAGGGCTGAGGAGGGGGAGAACGTAGGGATCACTGTCCGCTGTGCAGGACAGCTGGGGATCTCCTCCCAGATCCTGCCACGCACCAAAGTGCTTTGGCCTTTGTCTGTCAGGTCCCCACTTTTATCATTCCTGTGGCATCTTCTGCTGCCTCTGACATGCTCTCACCAGCCATTGCTGTTATCGTCCTCTAAAGATGTAGCACAGAGGGGCTGTTTCTGCTTTGTGCACACAGGGGCTGGGGCCGTTAGTTATCTACAGGACCACACGTGAGCAAGACAGCAGTTATCGGCAGGTCGCCTTGAAGCTCACCAGCCAAACAGAACTTAAGCCTAAAACAATAGTTAACATTTGCTGGCACCTGTAGTCTACTTGCACCCATCTGTCTTGAAAGACACCCTCAACTGGGAGTCTGGAGAGTCTTAAAACTTCCCAAGTCCTTGTACTGTTGGACATCTCCACTCCAGGTGACTCCCAGGAGAGGCATTTTGCTCTCTGCACCTCTGTTTTTACTCATAAAAACTGTTTTTGCTCATATTGTTGCATTTAGTAACAAAAGTGTTGGCCCATGCTGATAAAGACACACTGAGCTCTTCTGGTACTGACATGACCGTATACTTAACAGTAAGAAATCGATATTACTGAATGCCGCTTTTACATGACTTTAAGGTTGCAGAAAAAGTAAATCAACCTTATGCTGTGCTGTATAAAACCAGAGTGTTAATTTTAGTACGAAAGAGTGTAGCACAACACAAGGAGGCAGAGTATTGTCTAACTTGTGCAAGCATATGGATATATCTTTTGTATTTTATTCATATTTTCTTATGAAAAATCAGTGATTTAGGGGATTTCATGGAATCATAGAATGGTTTGGGTTGGAAGGGACCTTAAACATCATCTAGTTCCACCCCCCTGCCACAGGCAAGGACACCTATTTATAATAGAAAGGATCCTGTGATGCAACTGGTACCTTCAGCTCCCTGGGGTAGAACTGCAGCACCTCTCCCAGCAATGCCCTGCACAGACAGGGACTTGTTCTGAAGAAGTCTGAGCTCCCTCCAGCATCACTGACATCGAGCTTAATTCAGCAGGATTCTCAGATAAAATTATATTTCAGTAATGTGGGATTTCTTGCAGCCCAAGGTTGAGGCTTTTGAGAACTTCAGCATCACGTAGAACAGTTCCTGAGTACGTACAAGGTGGACATAGAGGAAATGTGATGCCTCCCTCAAATATGTAGACATAACAAGCAGGTGTCTGTGAACAAAAAAGAAAGTGGAGGAAGAAAGGATAGGAGGAAAAATCAGACAAAAGGCAAAACCCAGGCAAGATAATAGGGCCAAATTCATAATCAGTCTATGATGCACTGTTGAACCCCTAAAGCTCTATAAATTCATGGAAGTCTGAAAGTATACAGCTGAAGGCACAGGCTGAGTGGACTCTTGTTAGCACTGCTGAAGCTGGAAGATATCTAACTCAGCCTTTAAATGTTGACTATTCTGAATGGAGATATGAGAAACACACTTTATCTAACACAGAGCTTGACCTGGTGTGCCAGCTTCAAAAGAACAGCTGCTGCAAGTGCGTTTCCCAAGGGCTGATTAAACATTGGAAGGAAATTTCCAGAGTCAGAATTTACATTGTGGAGAAGTAACTTTAAAAATAAAACACAGCCTAAGTTTAACAGAATGTTTCTATACCAGCTGCCTCTGGAAAGAGTCACTCCAATGCAGAAAATATTCTTAATAATATGCTGTGCTGTTGCATAAGAACAGCAGAGGGATATTTAGTAGGCAGAAAGTCTAAATGAAGTAGTCTCTCTTTCTTTACCCAATTTCACAGATACACAGGAGGGAAACAAGCACCAAAAATTGCTAGCGAGTGAATGAAATGTTAAAAGTTTTTCTTCAGTGGTAATAAAAGAAATGTTATTCCATGCTTGTCATAGGGGTAGGAGTGAGAAAGGATGAAGGAGGGAGGTGGTGAATATAAAAACCATTCCACATCCCTCGAGGAAACCAAAGAAACCCAGAATTGGCAATGGGGCTAGGTCTGCTAGAGAGGGCAGGGAGGTGTCATGTCATGGTGAGGGGAGGGATGGAGAAGGGCCTTCATCCTACTGTGCCCTCTCAGGCTTCCCTCCTTTGCCAGGACCGAGACTAGTAGGACAAATTCATGTACAAGTCAGTGAAAGTTGCATCCTTTTTGTGTTTCCTTCAAGCCACCTTCATTTACTTTATTTTATATGGATTTAAATGTGTATATGTCTTACAAGGCCAAAAGATGGTACAAGCCAAAGCAGCATGTAAATCACAGCAATTCATTTTCTTTTTGTCAGGTGAGCCCAAGAAGTAAAGAGGAGTTTAATTTAATTTAATGGGGAGTCTAATTTAATTTAATGGGGTCTAAGCTACGCTGCTATCATACAGATACGATCTAATCCTGCCCAATGTTTCTCCAATCAGTGCTGGTACAAGCGCTCCTTGGGCACTTCTCCTCAGCACGACTAAGGCTGATAGGTCTTAAAAGTAACAGAAAGGGACAGTTTTCCTAAAGAAAAGTATTTTTAACCTTTACTGCAAAGTCTGCTCTGGTGTATTGCATTTGAAAATCTGTGAAAATATTCAGTGAAAACAGGAGCTAGAAACCAGCCTCCCTTTAACCTGAATGAGACCCTTTTCTAATAGATTAACAGAGGAGTTTGCCTTTCTACCATAGGGTCAGAGCTTGTCAACTCATTTATAGAGCGACTCCAGGAAAGCAGACCTTCCTGCCTTACACACACACAGATCTGGGTTAAAAAAAAAAAAAAATAAAAAAAGGGGGAAAAAAAAAAAAAAGACGACATTTGTCAGGCTGTGCTTAAGGGCAGGCCATTTTCTGTGCTGCAGCTTCCTTCTGCACTGTGAGCACGCAGAGGGTTCGGTCATGACAGAGAAGAGTCAGAGGCTCCTGATGGCAAAAGAAGGACTGGCAGGGCTTGCTCTTCCCCTCCTGGGAAGAAAGACAGACTTTTCCAGGGACACTCTGCAGGCAGGGCCAGCCATGCCCACTCGCTGGAAAGTGGTTGACGCTGTGTTTCCATTCACGGCAGCTCTACCTTCCACTTGCTGCGTCCCCGCGGAGCGCCGGGGCCCCGCTCCCACCGCCGCCGAGCCCTCCGGCAGGAGCCCACCGCTGCGGGCAGCCGGCGTGGGCCGCACGTGGGAGGTGGAAGTGCTTTAGCAGCTGCTCCTGAGGCAGGCAGCAAATTTTAATTGTCCGGAGTCCGTCAGCGGAGCCCCTTCTGCGGTGTGTGGGAAACAGCTGGAAAGGGAAGGGTTTGCAAAGCCCAGTTTGCAGTTTAGTGGGTTCATCCTCAGTTTGTGCAGCTGAGAAAATGCGTGGGATTTTCTGTGCAGCCGGGAAAAGCCCCATCATAGCAGGTGGAAAGCCACGCTGGGGTGTTTCCCAAATTTTTTTTTAATTTACACAGTGAATAAAGCCTTTATGGTGATGCAAAGGGTTACAGTCACAGTATGAAACACTCCTTCAGGAAAACACTGGGAATTTTCCTATGTATTTGTGGGAAGAACTTTAGGACCTATGTTGAGGCCCTCATATATCAAGTCCATCCCTTTGGTTTTATGATAAAATGAAAAATCTCTTGGAGTCTGTATCTGCAGTCGAAGGGCACTAGGTGTGTTTACCATGCAGAAGATGCCCTTAGCATCACAGGTGCTATACAGGTTCAAATACGGCAAATCTTTCAAAGATTAATAAAAAGCTTTGCACTTGATCTTCTCATACTTATTCTGGTTGTGAATAAAAAGTAACTTCATTGAAGTCAGTGAATAACAACAATTACCAGTATGGGAGAAGAATGGGCTCTCTGGATAGACTCCAAGGTTTCATCATACCGGTTTGCAGTCTGTTTTCTCACTATGATCCCCTTTTTTGTCACTTTGTCAAGTGAGGCTGAAAGAGATTAAATCCCAGCTCCAATAACTATTCAATAGTTTAAGTTCTATAAAATATTTACGCACTCAGCAGTTTGCTTTTGCATAATAACTTTCAAAGAGTGATAATGTTCCATCTCTGAGGTTTTCGACTGATGGCGTTACCTTTTAACATGCACTTATTTACCGCCCCTAATATTTTCCTTCTCTTTGGCTACCTCCAGCCCGGCAGAGCCCTTGCCACCGGTGCATTGCAAGGAGACGTGCAAAGCGTGATGAGGAAAGGGCTCAGGAGGGATGTGCAGCCGAAGGGAGCCTTTCCCACTGCTGTCATTTGGGTTACTAATAAGCCCGAATCCACGGACTGGCCTAACCTGAAATGCTGTGGATGTGGGGTCTGCTCCCGGAGGGTGGCGATCCACCTGCCACTGGAGACGGCCACCAGCTCCGGCGAGGCTGGGAAAGCAAGCGTGAGATTTTCCTTTGGCTCGACAAGCCTCTGGCCCCTGCAGTTTCAGAGCCCCCCCCCCGGGTCTCCTTTCACATTTGGGAACAAATCAGCATTGCGTACGGGTACAAAACACCGTCAGGAAAAGAAGAGAACCCCTATTTTGAGGGAAACGAACCAACAATGGGCTCAGCAAGTTGTTTGTGGTCTGCTTGGCAGGACCCAGGTCGCTTTTCTTCCCCGGCTCTGCGCAGCGATAGAAGAAGGGCTGCAGCACTTAAGGCCTTGGCACTGTCATCTCAGTTGGGATTTGGAGTTACTCCAGAAGGCCCAAAAAACCTGCACCTCAGGCCAAAAACTGGAGGCTGGGAGTACATGGGGCTGTTCTGGAGGCTGGATGATTTAAGGTAGATAGCAGCAATTTGAAAACGCCTATTGCCTGGCTACTCCTTCAGCCTGTGAAAATGTCGGTGGATGGCTCCAAGGTTTCAGCTGCTGCAACAATGCAGTTACTTCTCTTTAGGAGCCTTGTTTTTCCCAGGAAGCACTTCCACCTGCAAAAAGCTCAAAGGAAAAATCAGTAAATTCAAAGGAAAATCTGCAGAGGCCTTTGACCCTCTCAGTTAAGAAGGAGCATAAAAGCTCTTCACTCAGATCATTTCTTCTGAGAAATTCATTGTATTGGTTATTTCCCAGTTTCATGTTGGGATAATGACAAGATCAATAAAGGACAGGAATGTCTTTGACTGATTTCCAGGAACAAAGTGTGTAAAGCTCAGCTATGTCCTTGGACTCACACAGTATCATCTATTGTTTGCTGTGGTGGTTTCACGGTCGTGACAGGGTTGTCTGGACGAGGTTCAAACAAAGTATTTAACCTCAGGTGGCTACTAGCAAAACTGCTGTGCTTAAGGTATTTGCCCATTCTGATTACTCAGTCTTGGGTTGCTTATTCCCAGAAAATTATGAAGCATTATGGGTCACTTTGCATTCTGCACATTCACTTTTAGAATAGACTATTAGTTTTTTAAGAGTAGGGGGGTAAGAGCAGCATCTTCCTGGTGGGTTCTGTGGGAAAACAACCACATTAACAGGTGTATTCCTCAAGCAGTAAGTAAATTCACCTGTCTGAACAACATTTTCCCATATAAAATTCCCACTGCTGCTGTAATTTCCAAATAATCATCAGCATTTGGAAGACTATGGGGAAATCTTCAGGATTAAGGGAGTCATTACTTTGCATGTGAAACTGAAACTCTGAAAACTGCAGACTTCTGCTTGCAAGTCACAGAGTCACAGTGTACTGAATCCACACCTTTCCCATATCTATGGGAAAAACAATGCAGGTATCCCAAGATATTCTCCACTTTATTCTGACACATTCTGCTGATGCTGATTCTGAAAAGCTCAAATCTGATGTCTGCCAAACAGATAGGTTGGTCTTAAATGAAATTCTTAAGAAAATACATTATGGAGAAATGTGTTGGTATTCCCCTGATGGAAAATGGAGGAATTAAAAGGACAATTTAAAACCACCCCATGGCCATGCAATGTTGATGTTTGAAGATGGAAACAGAAAGGTAGTGAAAGCAAGACGTGGTGCAACGGGAAGATGTGGGACATGGTGGAACCTATGGCACCAAGGCTGCAGTGCTGTCGTGCTTACCTTGAAGACCTTAATGTCTGGAGCTGCCTGCTTAGTCCACAGCATTTACCATCGGCTCTTCGGCCTGCAATCACACATTCCAGGTAAATCCTGGATTGCCAGGCCTCTGAAAACATTACACTGGGGGCTTTAACTGTGAGATAAAAGTGATCTTCTTCAGATAGAAAATATGGCATTATACTCATCAAGTTGCCTAGAAGGGAAGGAGTTAAGCATGATGGCTGGTAGCACTAACACTGACACTGTCATTGTGCAGAATTCAGCTCTGGTACTAGGAGAAGGAGATCTATGTTTCAGCCCAAATGGCTTTGGGGATATGTGTTATCTGGGATATTTTCAGTTACAGTGAGTGAGAGTTCACTAAAGAGACTGCCAGTCTCTTACCGCAAGTTCCATGTCCATCTTCTTCCACTGTGGCACTCATGGTCAGGGCTCAGCAAATCAGAAGCTCTTCTTGCCTGTTTTCAGTCCAACAATTTTATAGTTCTGGGCAATTTCTAAACTCTCAGTTATGGCGCTGTAATTTTCTTGACATTCACTATAAATGTGTGTGCATGAGAGAGAAATGGAAAGAGAACAGGGAATATTTTTTTTCTGGCAACACTGTTATGCCACTCCCCTTAAAAAAAGGGAAAATACATGATGTTTATAAGTCATGGCTGTTGTAAATGTCCTATTTTATGTACCATGTAAAAAAAAAAATCTTAATTTATATTATTTCAATAATAACATTTCTACTAAATTCAAAGGTGCAGACTCATGCCCTAAATAGGAAAATGTCTTGCAGGTTTTGTGGATAAATGAAAAGAAAAACAGTGTTCAGGATAACACTCTAACATGTATCGGAAAAATAATAGTCTTTAGAGAATTGCTTCAGTAATTTCAGGGTTAGCATTTGGACAAGCTGCTGATGTTCAGAAAATCCCTCTTTAGAACAACGAGACTGTGCGTCGGTGGGGAATGTGCTCCACTCCTACAGGGACAAGGCAAACATATGTTCATCCAGAGCAATGACTGTACCCACTTCAGAGAGGTTTGCTTCAAGAGACTCTCAGTGAATTGTGCTTTTCAAATCCTACCAGACTCTTCTACCAGCTTTAGTTTCAGCCACAGCTTCTATAAAGATTTCATAAAATACTTGAAGATACAGGAAACTTCAGCAGACAGCTGTTTTCAGGAGATCTGTACAATAACAACACTGCTGGACTCCGGAAAGTCTTCGGGAAGGATGGCTACAGTGAAGAGTGTCACCATCTCTGTATGTGACCCTCACGGTCAAGAGAGCATTACCTGAAGCCCAAGGAAGAGATACATGCTCATCCACAAAAGCTGGTTATCTTGAACACAAACCAGACACTTATTGCACTAAGAGATGCCTTTATCTGCAACTAAAGAGCATAGGTCTGGTTCAAATAGTCTGTGAAAGTAGGGAGAGGAGCTGAGTTCAGTTCTTAGAAGGCACATGAAACACTGGTACATGGAAAAGGCTATGGAGCTCAGTGATGCATTATGGTGCCATCCAAAAAAGCCATTTTAGGTGCCTCCAATTCAGGCAATACTTCGAAATAAGGTGGTTGGGACTAGGAATAAGATGCAGAAGCAAGAGTTAGATCTAGCCTGCTTACAGGCTAGAGAGTGTGTGGGAGGGTTAGATCCTCAGAAAACTCTCTCTGCTTCTGAGGGAGCTACCTAGAACAAGGCAATGCAAAATAGCAGAGGTGCCACTGCTCTCTACGAGTTAGAGCTGGCTCAGAACTTCGTGTCACTAGTCTCTGCCCAGGCATGGACCGGAGGTGGGACCCTTCTCGTGAGGCTCAGCACCCAGCTGGGCAGGGCTTGAGGTGGCTGTGTTGCCCCATGACACTTGGTTTTACCTGGTGTTTTAGTGGTTGGAGGACCAGGAAGAAGAAATCTGTTTTCAGATGCCTGAAGGGGTTCTGGCCATCACCTCCTGCTTTGAAGTGTACCTAGTTGACTAACTTAAGGTGACAGGTAAACAGGGAGTATCAGGGAGGCTGTGGAGTAGAAGTGGGGTGCAGAGCATTACAGTGGCCATACTCCACTGTGGATTTACGCCTCAAGAACCAGGGGTCAGGGCCTTGGTTTGGGGAAGGTTGTTGAAAATGTTTTTCTCTCAAACATATCAGAAGTTAGCAGAATTGTTCCTCTAGCTGTACGGGTTTGAACAACATGGGAATCTGGCCTTGTGGCAGTGAGAGATTGTTCCCTGCAGGATACGTTCTGGAACTAATGCAATTTTCCTGCATGTTTGAATGAGATGCTATTAATATGTATCGACTGCTCACTTAGCAATAATTGTATCTACTTCATTACTAATGACAGTAATGTTGCCATTTAGAAATTTTATTAAAAATTTGCAGCTGAGAGGGGATCCCGGTTTAAATACTGGATTCCTATTTAACAGAGCTTAGATCAGAGACAGCCTCTTTAATGGTCCTTGCATGCAAAGGAGAAAGTTGCATGCTCACAAATCATTAACATTTGAAAATCCCACCCAAGTTACTTTAATGATTGATCCATCCAGCAATTAAAAGAGCTAGAGTAAAGGCGATACTTTTTTGGTAATCCTGTGCATTGGCTTTGCTGCTCCACAGAGCTCCATCTAAATTACAGGATCGAGGGCACTTCTTACCTCTCACGTCTAGCTACACAGCCTGCTGAAATCCTAAAACCATATGGGGCTGAGACCTGGATGCAGTCTTTGTCTGCTGTGGTTTCCAAAGAAAGGCAAAGGTAAAAGAAAACTGGATCTCAGTGCTCTGAATGGTAGATCATGAGTGCACCAAGGAGCACACCTGCCTAGTCTAGATGTAGTTGGCCAAGCCTCCAGCTGCTGAGATCTTCAGGTGTGGGTCCAACCTTGTAAGTGACAGATCGAACTGTTAGTCTGCTACTCCTAATACTTCTTCAGAGCTATATGGTCAAGTGTGTCTTGCAGGTGTGATCACAAGAAGTAAAACACCTGAAACCCTGCCAGAATATTCTTTGGAAATTAAGATATCTTCTCTTATCTCATTCTTTTTTTGATGAGTTTTTCTACAAGGTTCATTGGCCAAAGCAGCAGGAAAGTGCTGCCCACTGTCTGCATGGCCCTTCCCACAAAAGGCGGCCAGTCCCACCTGAATTTTTGTGGCCCTCCACCCTTCAAATAGCATCTACACTCCTGCTAATAATAGCTTTCGTCTAGCTGACAGAGCCTTACAACGTGCTCTGAAATTTTGACTAACATCTCACATGCCTATTAATCTCTTGACAAATCAAATAAATTAATGGTGAAATGAAATCTTGTGCCATAAGTGGATGGGCCTTGTAAGGCTTAACTCAGCAAAAATACATTGAGATGTCACTCAGGCAAGCATTGCCAGGATAATAGGGGACTTTCTAATAGGATTTCTCTCCCTCTTCAGAGTTTTCTCCAACACGGGAGTAAGCATTTTATTGGTCTTGCTGACTCACACCTTTAATTAGGAAAGAGCAATGTTTTTTTGTTCTCTGAATAATATGCTTAAATAAAATGTTACAAGTACTCAAACGTATTAAAATATTTAACAAAATATTCCATAATTTAATGTCATATATATTTCTTGGCAGCAGTGAACTCCAAGAGCCTGAAGCTGTAATTGAACAATAAATTTAAACCATGATTTCAGCCCATGTATTATAGATGTGTTTGGGGTCTTTACCAAGCTCCTTGCTGATACCATGTCATCAGAAATCCTGTTCTTCAGACAAACTCCTTCTGTGCATTTTTTATAGACAAATCCTGGTATTGCAGCAGTAATGCCTGCAAAGTCATATTTGACTGTAATTTTGAAGTCTTAACATGTGGAAATTGGATAAAGCTATGACGCCCTTTCCGTCAAAGCTGAAAAATAGCCACTAAATTTATTTTTCTGACCTGAGAGATTTTGGGGTAGGTTATTTTCTGGCTTTTTACAAATACCTTAATAGTTTATTCACATACAGAACTGGCTTTCTGCACACCTTGCTAGAACTTGATATTCAGAATATTTACCTTTTCAATCCTTCAGACATCTTTATCCACTGCTTATAGAATCAGATTTAATCATTACAGATGCTCTGTAAAGATTATTGAAAATACTATTCAGTAGCTATTCAGCAAGCTAGAAGAAGGGTCCTTTTCCTCTAGCCTACTGTGTATGAAGACCCAAATTTTGGCTCTGTGCTGGATCTATAGCCAAGTTAATCCAAACTGCCTCCATTCAGTTTATGCAAAGTACCTCTAGGTCTGGGAAACGCATTTGTTATTTTGCAAATACGTATGCTTAGATCTGGATTCAATTGCTTGCCTCTGTGGTGGCAGAGCAATATGGCAATGGAACAAATTCAGAGTCTGCTTCTGCTTGCGTTTTGGCTAGTGCTTCTCCTTGAGGCTTTGCAGGGCCTCAAGAGAAACTGCTCTGCGAAAAGTCATCTGTGCCCATGCCCTCCACGGCACATGGAAGCTGACAAAAAAAAAAGTGCCAAGCAAGGAAGGTTGCCATGTCCACATTAGGGGAAAACAATAGCTACTATTTCTTACTGAGGGATTTGGGAGTGCTCTGCTCCAAAACCTGTCCCTTGAGGTTGACCATCTGTTACTACTGAACCCGCTCCAAACCCCCTGTTCCTGAGCATGACTGTCAAGAAACTTGTGATAAGACAGTCCTTGCAGTCTGGACACACTCAGGTCTCCCGTGACCCCATGCTGCCTGGTGCCCAGCTGGTGAGTGGTGACAGGCTGTCCTATTTGGGTAATCAGTAGCCAGTAGCAGGGTACCTGCCAGCACAGGGAGCTCCAGTGGCCATACAGGTCCTGTGTTTGAGGCTGTGATTCACAGGACGTTTTTATGAAGGTGCTGCTGATGGGGCACCCATTCACCCTGGAGCAGAGTGTCAAATGTTACCTCTTCTTGCTTTGCCCATGCAACGTGAATTTTGCGCAGGAAAAGGACTGCTATTTGATGTCTATCTGCTTTATGTTCCATAATTTAAGGGTGTTTTGGTGACTCCTTCCCACTCCAATCAATGAGAATTAGATAACTCTTGTGTTAGGCTGGCATGACTGAGCAAATTCCTTAGTTTGAAGCTAGCACTGGGTCTGTATGAAGACCTTTTGTTCCCAAGTGCATGAGCTCATTTTTGGTACTATAGGATTTCATCCCTTTCCTTTACTCTAGCCCCGAGGGCCATTTACTTCTTTTTTGTATGGTATTCTGCTATTCCTCTGTATTCATGGTGTTCCTTAACATTAGGTCACCTGCTAATTTATCAGCACAGTTCTAATGGTTTTGACAAGGTCATTATCAAAATATTAAGACTTTGGAGTCTCGCCTAGTAACCTCCCTCCAGCCACATACTTCTTGCAGGATTACTCATTGCCTCCTTTTCCTTCTACACTCCTATCTCTAAGCCAGCTTCTTACTCACCTTTCACTTTCCCAATTGACCCCAGCTTTTCCAGTTGAAAGAAAGGATTTCCATATGACCTATAGCAAAATATCCTACTAAAGTCCAGAGAGTTTGACTGGAACATTTTCTTTATTAGATAAATTTAATGTCTTATCAAAGGCAATCTGGCAGAAGCTACCTTAAAATCACTCCTGTTGTGTTTTATCACATTTTCCCTTCACATTCATGTCTTTAATTGCGATTTTCTTCAGAATCTGTTTTAAACCCTGAATACCGCTGAGACAGACTAATGAGTCTAGACTTGATCTGAGCACTTTGTTTTCCTTCTGAAGCACCCGTCTTGCCATTTTTTTGTGCCAGTTTTTTTCAGAACGCAGGGATGAGATCATCCAGTTTCTCTGAAGCAAGTGCATTGAACTCCTTGAGTTTTGTTTCCACCATGATTTCCAGCTCCCGTTCCCATCGTCTGTCTTTTCCTCTCACGATTGAGCTCATCACCCTTGTGGGAAACTGAGGCAAATTCTGGATCCATAGTGCCTCACTTCTATTTTCTTTGTGTTTTATGCTGCTGAAGAACTTTTGCTGTTTCGCCTCAAGCTTTGTGAGATCAAACTCAGTTTTTCTTTGGCAGTACTAAGATTAGCTCTGTTCCTCCCTTTTGCATATCGGCCATCTTTCCAATCTCTATACAGATTTATTCTCTTTCTTACGGCTCTCCCTCCAATCTAGTCTGGAGCGGAAATCTGTCTTCTCGCATTTTACCCTGTTTGGGATATAGATTTCTGATCCAATTTTTGATATGCTTGTCCTGAAAGTATTTCCTTCACCTGCATGTTCAGGACTCAGCCTTAAAGTCCTGCCCACCGAACTGCTGGAGGATGTGGGATGCAGCTGCAGCAGATGGTGGTGTGTGTTTCAGCTCTGCTGAGTACCCAGATTGCTCTGGTGGGGTTGCAAGCTGCAGGATGAAGGATCATGGGCCATAGCTGGAGAATGAGGCAATTTCTGCAGGTGCCTGCTGGAGGAATCAGCCCTCTGTGTGATCCTGACGCGCTCCCAGATGCATACGCACTATCCCAGTCAGTCCTTTGCTTTGAAATGAAGGCAGAAGCCCTGGCAAAGTATTTTCTCAGTCATTGGAGCTTTGTGTTTGGACATGACAGAAAGTGAGAACTGGGCAGGGAACACAAGGTTCACCTAGCCATGGGGTGGGCACGAGACAGAAAATAGTCACAAACCAGGCTTTTAGCCCACACTGTCTGCAAGGATTATTGCAGATGATCATCTCTAGCTTCCTGACAGGTTAAACTTCAGGAGTTCATGCCAAACCAGCACTCCACAGGTTGCAGGCCTGTCCTAGTTTCAGCTGGGATAGAGTTAACTGTCTTCCTAGTAGCTGGTACAGTGCTATGTTTTGAGTTCAGTATGTGAAGAATGTTGATAACACTGATGTTTTCAGTTGTTGCTAAGTAGTGTTTAGACTAATGTCAAGGATTTTTCAGCTTCTCATGCCCAGCCAGCGAGAAAGCTGGAGGGGCACAAGAAGTTGGCACAGGACACAGCCAGGGCACCTGACCCAAACTGGCCGACAGGGTATTCCATACCGTGTGATGTCCCATCTAGTATAGGAACTGGGAAGTGCGGGGGGGAATCGCCGCTTGGGGACTAGCTGGGTGCTGGTCGGCGGGTGGTGAGCAATTGCACTGCGCATCATTTGTACATTCCAATCCTTTCATTATTGCTGTTGTCATTTTATTAGTGTTATCATTATCATTATTAGTTTCTTCTTTTCTGTTCTATTAAACCGTTCTTATCTCAACCCGTGGGTTTTGCTTCTTTTTCCCGATTTTCTCCCCCATCCCACTGGGTGGGGGAGTGAGAGAGCGGCTGCGTGGTGCTTAGTTGCTGGCTGGGGTTAAACCACGGCAAGGCCAAAGCTCAGCAATGGCCAAGGTGCATCCAGTGTAGCTCAGGATGAGCAGGAAAACAATGGACTGGTGCCATTCTTGAAGTATGTAAAAGTAATCCTGAGACTGTCTTACAGCTGCTTTGAATGTCCCAAAGCCTGTGGCAGGGGCAAGACATTGGATGGATTATAAATACATTCTCAAGACCTTTTTGCCTTGATCATCATCCCTATTTTGGGACTGGGAGTGGAGATGGTAGAGAAGCAGCTTTTACTACTAAATAGCTCCCCTACTGACGGGAGTCCTGGTGATATTGAAGAAAGGTTTCCCCCACTAAAGCAGCACCAAGGATCCCATCAGTCTGATGGATCTGATCCTTCCCTGGATTTTTGTTCCAGCATTTGAGTCATTTATGCCACAGCTGAGGGCTGGAATGACTTTAATTCTGGGGTTTTGGTCTGTCTGGGTGTCTAGCAGCGTATGGTAAATGAACGGAGGCGGGAGGCAGGCTGTGCTGCGGCGGTGGCAGGCACCCGGCCCCGCGCTGGGCTCAGACACTCTGCAGTCAGCACCTGCCGTTCCCTCAATGCAGCCCTTGTTAGTTTAGAAATGAAAAATAGTTTCCCATTGAAGGAGTGACACTTGAGCACTCAGGAGCTTCTGCAGAATCGCCAGTTGTGTTGCTTGGTGTGAGTACAGCTTTACTCGCTCTTACAGGTGTCGTCGGGTCATCCTTGTGCTACAGATAGGGATGCTGTAGGTGCCGGTCCGTGTGCCCTGGTCCTGCGCTGTCGGTCCCACCCGGTGTGCCCTGGTCCTGCACACCCACAGAAGAGCTACGCCTCGGCGAGCATGGGGAAATGCATATGCAGGGAGCAAGGCAGGCAACGCCCAGGCCCCGAATATGAGGCTTAGATACTCTCACATAAGTGAGCCTTGAGAAAGCAAAACTATGATGTCCATGCAGCCCTGCAGTGGTCTTTCTGTCAGTGGTCACTGCAGTGGCCAAACAGGGGGAAACATCTGTCTGTGGACAACACACTCGTGTTTCAACATCAGGCATTTTGGAAACACTCATGTACTCAATAAAACTAAAAATATGTCTAATCTGTAACCCACTGTATAGTACAGACACTTCATTAAAGTCATGAAAGCTGAAGTCCCAACTAATATGAACTGTCACTGAAGTCAGTGGGGCCATCCTGACCTATACCAGGTGAGGGTCTGATCCTAAAGCCTTTAAAACATGTGATAGCATCTATATCTGGGAGTCGCACAGCACTGAGCACTTCTTTCTTTGTATCTATTTTTTTGGAAAAAGGCATCTTTCTACAAAGCCAGTATTGCCAAAAGGAATAAAAAAGTACAGCGTGCCATTCTTCACCAGGAAAATCTTACACTGAGCCCTTAAAATGTTTCCATATCTTCTGTGATCTTTGGATGCGTATTTACTGATAGGGTAATTCCCAGACCATTGCTGCTCTGATGGAAAGTGGATTTTTTTTATTAAAACATCTGTGTTTTTATTTCAGCAAATGAAACATCGTGTGTGTCATTGGTATGTTTTGATCACAGGATCAGTTTTGTAACACAGTGGAAAGTCTATTTTTTAATGTGAAAAAAAATCTCAAAGAAGGATGAATGATAAAATGATTTTTAAAAAGTACTTTTTATAAGAGAGAAAACATAAACCCACAGCAGCGTCTTATATAAAGTAGCAGCAGGAAATTCCACGACAGTTTCCCTGGGAGGGAGAAGTAAAAATCCAGTTGCATAAAACTGTTTTGCTGTTTATTAGGTTATTATTTCTTTGTCTAGTGCAATACCAGGCCCTGTTTGATAACTAACAGAGACTGAGAGCTGTAAAGATGACAGAGTTTAAATTCTTTAAAATAAAAACCAAATAAAATTCTTTAGTTATTCAGAGCCATTGGACTAGAACATCATAGTACAGAATATTACATTCTATTACAATTTATCTACCTTTTAAGCAAATTTATTGTTCTGTTTATAAAAAACCCTACGTCCTCTACTTGTCATATTTGATCATACACTGTATTCTTTAATGCCAAGTGCATCGCTGTGAGTGCCTGTAATTTGCCATCATCCCTGAAGATGTTCTTGAAAATGAGATGTTTCATCTCAGTGGTCATACCCTGCTGACATTTTTAAAATAAATAAATTATCAGTTCTGTAGTACTGTTGTCAAGGTTTAAGAGGAATTTACATAGAATGCTGTGCTTCTGTGGGAATTGTTGAATCTTAATCTTCCAGTAAGCTACAAAACTATTATTAACATATCTCTAGGTAATGTTGTTTAGTGTTAATACTCAGTGGAATATACTTTTCATTAAAATATGAAAGCAGTCCAAATATGTTTTACCCTCAGGCATAATATTAGCTATGCTGTTTCTTGGAATGACTGCAATATAGAAATTAATCTAGTCTTACTTCAAATGACTTTTGTGTCACTGTACAAACTCTGGATTCTTTTCTGGGTGGAAAGATGAGTCGAGACAGGAGAAAAAACCCTGGCAAGTGAAGCCAATAAAAATGTGTATTAAAGCCAGACGTTTCAAAGCAATGAGGTCTTCCCAGTGATGTACAATGCAGCTCCTCTGCTCTCTGTGGCACATTTCATCTGATCTAGAGTTGCTTTCCAACACATCCTGTTTGGTGAATGTTTGTCTCAGCCTCATCACATGAATGAGAGATGAGAGTATAAATATGAAGCTCAAGTTGGCCCTGGGACATGGGCAGGGTGATTCCTGCTGTGAGAAGAGCAGGCACCATATTTGGCAGAGTACGAACACACAGTCCAGGGCTGGGTCCCTGCAGCTCCCTCTGCCAGATGGCTAAGCAGAAAGACTGAACAGGTTGTTGGAGCCATCCAGGTATCCTTTAGAGGATGGAAATCCCTCCTTCGTGTATCCACAAGAAGAAATATAAACAGCCTCATATTAAAAAATACAGTAAATATGAAATGATTGTAGGGTGTGTTTGCAGCAAAAGTAGCCCTAGAAATAATAATAATTTAAAAAAAAAACATTGAAAAAAGAAGAGAAAAGGTTTTTTCTCAGTGTGTTGGCAACAGGCTGCCTTCAAGGCATTCAGTGAATTCATTGGGAAGCGAACAGGATAGCTTATTACCATGTGGATAGGGAAGGGATAAAGTACAGTATAAGGCCACTTCAAGTTAGGAAGAGTTTCTTCCTAGTTGACAGTTTTATCAGTGCAAAACTGGTGTGTGTGAATTCAGCCTAATCAAAAATAACAAATGGGAGTAAATGGTTAATTTTCACCTGGGCAAAAATTTAACTGTTGCATTAAATCAAATACTGTTCTAGAAAAAGTGACGATTAAAATGTGCATTAATGATGTGATTGGAGAGATGGCAAAAAGTAAAAGGCAGGCAGGGTGCAAATGAGATTGCAAGGAGCTTGAAATATCTCAAGACAGTTCATGGGCAGCCCTACAGAGGAGGAAAGTTGTTCCCAATAACCCAAGGGTGAGCAGTGTTAAAAACAGACTCATTGCTGGGCTCTAAATGCACCATAACCAGTCAGAAAATAAAACCTAGAGTGAGGGAGAAACTGGTGAAAACTTTGTAGGAAGTGTAAATTTACACGGAAATGTGGTTTTGAATGTCCTGAAACTATTTGTGAGTTCAGTTTGAGGCACTCAAATAGTTTCACTTTGTTTCTTTCTATTTTTTGGCAAGAAGGTAGGGAGAAGGAAGGAAGGAAGGAGCCAGAAGGTGAGGTGTCGTTTCATCCTCCTTTGTCTTCTACCTTCTGGGACATGGGATACCCAACTCTAAATCTTTTCTCCTGAAAGTACCAGACCTCACAGAAATGCCCAGAGATGTCCATAAAGTACTCAAGGGGACTCTCAGCTTCTTGCATTGAAAGGTCTACGGGACTGAGGCCTCAGGAAGGTGTTTGGCCAGAGGGCTAGTGGGTCCTCCTCACACCGTCTCCATGATGATTTAAAACTTCTGCACAAAGCAGAACTGTTTCAGCAGCAGAGGAGCCCTTGAGAAAGCTCCGGGCCACAAGGTAGGAGACCTCCTTCATGTTCCTCCCGTAGATCAGGCCGTGAGCTGAGCTGATGCAGGTCTTCCTCCTCTCCTGTGACCTCTCTGCTCCCAGGCAACAGCTGGGGCAGGGTGCTCTCGCCCCCCGGGATTAGTACTTTCACTGCACAAAACACACAACCAACCGTGTCTCCTGGTGGGAGGACAAAGCAGCATCACTTTCCAGCGAGAGCTTATTTGTGCATGGTGGGAAACGGTGCAAGCTACATCACTCCTCTTTTGTAAACTGCACACGGAGGAGTTTATGGGACTGAGTAACAAATACAGCCTTTGGGCAGCTCCAGAAAGAACCGGGGTGATCACTCTGAGGAAAGTGCAACCAGAAGTGGCTGGACGTGGCCTGGAGGGAGTACCTGAGGCTCGGGGTCAAGGTAACTCTGGCTCCTCTGTACCACTTTCTCTGCCCAGAGCCAGCCAGGGCACTGTGGTGCCGTTGGGCATCCTTCTCGGCAGTGGGGACTCAGACCCAGGGTGGGGGTCAGGACCGCCCAGCAATTGCCTTGGCACCGCCTGACTGTGGCATTCCTGGAGGTCTGATAACAAATCGCTTTGCGTCGTGTGGGATAAAAGTGAGGGAGAGGGAAGAGGGTCCACTTCTGCAGGGAAGAAAAAATTAGAAGTTTTGCATCCGAGGGCTGATTTGTATTCCAGCCTCTCAAAGGTGCAGTTTCTCACGCAGACTGGTTTTCATTACAGTCTTTGGGAAGAAGATCACTATCCCCAGTTGTTGTTCAATACCTTCCTAAAACTAATCTAAATGACAAATTAAATATTTGACAAAAGAAAGTGCCAGACTTCCTTTTTCCTTACTTTTCCTCCGTTGCTCTGAGTGAACACTTTCAGCTTTTCTCTTTAAATCTCACAGCCTACAGCATGCAGTAATAGCTCATTCATTATTCAAGTAACTGTTTCTGTAACTGGGTTAATAATAGTCCTCATAGCCAAGTACAGTAGTCTAGCTGGTAGAGTTAAAGTTCCCACAGAGTTTTGTTTTCCTCAGTTTGCAATAATATTCACAATAAAGCCATTCACAAAAATGACTCTGCCGCAGCAGCTTGTGCATAACACCCAGTGAATCATTATATAATATAAAAAGATCTGTTAAAACTGTGGAGGACAGTTGTAGTAAGATAGTTATCCATAAATGATCTTTTAAAAAAAAATTGTTGAAAGCTGTCCTTTCAAGCTATGCTGCTTTCTCTGCTGCAGTCAATTCCAAGAGCTGACCAGCTTACTGTAACATCTGAAGTTTGTGATCAAAAAGCTTAGAGAATTTTCCCTCTCATGAAGCAGAAGCTGAGGCACAAATACAGGTAGAAGCCCTCAATATGGAGCCCACTTTTAAAAGAGGAGCTAAGGAGAATTTTTGGAATCAAATACTTCAGTGCATGGAAAATTGAGAAAATCATTAGAGTAATAAAGCACAAGAATCTTTGTAATTTGATAAGGACATATCGGTGTGACACACATAGAAGTAAATTATGCTTCTCCTAAACTCCTAGAATTCTCTAAGTTAAAAAAATGGTACATTAAGTCAAGATGATGGATATAATTTATTTACAGTGTTGAGAAGCTTTCAATAGGATTCTGCCCATGAGACTATGAAAGAAGTCCGGTAACAAGAAGGTGAGGTAAAATCTTGTCCTGGATTAACAACCGCTGAAGAGACAAGCTGGCAGTGGGAATAAATGTCTGAAACGTGAGGTTGAAAAATATTAAGTGTGAAGTGCCCTAAGAATGTCTAGAAGGACTGTTTTTTATCTATCCATGAGCAGGTGACTATGTTGTACATATATTACACTGATTTCCTTAAGTTCCTGTGAGGATCTGTTTACAGCAGATAGGAGACATATATGGACTTTCAGATAAAGAATGTACCCATTAGGTTTTTTAGAGATTTTTAGAATTATTTCCTATGTCTTAAGACCGTGATCATAGTTTCAGTGGATTTGCTAGGTACTGCATTTCCTAATAACACTAAGAATTAGATGAACAATGAAATGTCAAAATATGCTGCTGATAAAAGCGTGATCAGAAAGGAAAAGCTGCAAAGGATTGTTTGAAACACCAGACAACTCTAATACCACCAGTGGTTGTCCTAACATGATGGCAGATGAACTTGAACTAAAAGGTAATGCATTTGAAAGAAATAATTTAAACTACTCTGACACACTGATGGTTTCTGAATTAACTGTAATCTCTGGAGAAAAGAACTGAGCATTATTGTGAACAGCTCAGTGAAGATACTAAGCAGCAGAAGCAAAAAAATGTGCCTGAGATGCTGAAGTGGGGGGATGCGTTAAGAAGAGAATAAGAACATACCTGCCCTGGTGCGCAGATGTGGCTGCACGTGTAGCCACATGTGCACACAGAGGGGTGGCTCATCAGCCTCATTACTCCATGTGACTTCAGATGGCACATGTAAAATGTGAACTTGATAAAAGAATATTTGAATAATTCACGTTTCCCAAGTGAGTAGACAGGCTGAGGATGATGAAGTTGGTCACTTGCATCTAGGAGCTGGACAGTCCCTCTGGCAATGCACCAAAATTTGGGAGCCTGGAAAGATTTGGGTTGGCATAAGGGGTGTCTGAGCACTCAGACTCCTCATTAGCATTGGCTCTGCTGCTTCTTTTCAGGATATTTCCAATTGCTTCTGCCAAAGTTTCCCTCTCTGTCATTTTCCAACCAGGATCATGGCCTATCTTGCTTCTCATATTTATCAATTATTGTCATACTTATGGACTGGGTTCATAAACCCATATGGAAAAGTGAAACGGTGTCAGTCAGGACTCCTGAAGGAACCATGCAAGGAAGGGCTGAGGGATGAAGCTGGAGGACAGTGATGCCAGTGAGCAATAAGGAGTGGAGAGAAGGCAGAACCACGCGGGAACCCCCATCCAGGCTGGATCAACCTCTCAGATGGCCTCTCTTCAGCAAAGTTTGTCTCTGTCTCCAGGCCTGTTGTGCACCAACATCCCTGACACATCGTTTTACAGTTAGCTCCCTTTTAAGATAAATAGAGGAAGCTCATAACTCCGTGGTTTAGTTGCAGTTTCTCTGGCTTTGACACAACAAGATAACCTCTGCAAAATGCAAACTGAAGCATGGTTATCTTTGCAACCAGAAAGGCTAAACACTTCATTAGCTTTTTAAATGAAAGCTTAGGTTCTGGAGAACGCAGTCAAATCTGCAGGAAGGACCTAATTCCTCCCACAATTTCGTGAGCACAGAGGATCAACATCTTTGCCAGTCAGATGCTCTTGTTCTGCCTGTCCCAGAAAACAAGGAAAAGGGGATGCTTGCATTTACAAGGCGACACGTTTAAAGCCGATAAAGAGAACCATGAATAAGTAGGGTACAGCAAACCTGTAGAATTCACCGATGAAAGTTTTTACTGGATTCTGCAGGATTAGAAAAGCACCAGCCTTTTATACAAGTAATGTTTGCAGCTGCACTAGTTACAGTGGCTGCAAATGATGTTAAGAGCAAAAATGTTTTCTCTTGGAGGCAGCACAGGCCTGGCCTGGCGTAGTGGGTTGGATTCAATTCAAGCCGGGAGGGGCACCAGGAGGTATAGTCTGCTGTGTGACCCTCCTCATTTATTATGAACCTCATCGCAATGTTGTTTGCTGTGGCTTTTCCCGGTGGTGGTAAGAGTGTGTGAAAATCAAAGTTTTCATTAAAAGAAGGAAGTGAATTGTTTGCCTTCATACCTGTAGAAACAAACTTGAAAATCTGACTCCTGAGGTTGCAAAAAAGCAAAAAGAAAAAAACCTAATGAAATCTGCACGTGTTTGGTTTGATAGGTCATGATATGTGAGTTGTTAATGTCAGCAATACCGAGAATAGGTCCTGGAGCTGACAGGAGTTGCGAGGAGTGTTTCAACAGGCACGAGGAGGTATGAATAGCCGCTAACACCAAGCAGAGACTGAGAAAACAGAGGGAAGTACTAGGAAAGAGAAAGTAGCTCTATATCCCCCTATTCTAAAATTCTCTGAAGGAGGCAGTGAAAAGGCTCTGGAAGAAGCTCAAATAACCCAGCAAACAACAAGGGAGGCTGGATTTCAAAGGATTGCTGAGAATGAAGATCAGTAGCCCCAAGAAGGAGGGCTTAGTCCTGCAGAAGAGCAGGTGAAGGCTTCACCACGCTGGATTATTTAATATTTTGAATGTGTGTTTGCTTGGAGGTCATGGAGTTTCTGATTTAGTGGGACAGCTAAAATATCCAAATAGCAGGAAGAAAGTAGTCATTGGCCAAGTTATCATCATAAGAACATTCTTGTGTAAAGGTTATGAGCTCTTCTCTTCCAGAACTGCCACACAGGAACCAGCAATACATGTTTTTTCATGTGTGACAGGAGATTGCTGGAGACGGTGTGTTAGATTAGGGGGACCCATGTCCCCATGGATCATCAACAAGGGTATCTGAGACTTCTGAAATTTGAAACATCATAACTCAGAAGCTGGATGTGTCCTTTCCTATTAAAGCAAGTGAGGACTAAGGGGAAAATGCTTGCTTTCTCCTTTAAGTTCTTTGGCAAAAAGCTAATTGACATAGGACCCCATTCTGAAGCATAACTCAGACAAAACTCTGTAATTGAAGCTGAGTCAATGGGAAATATCATGCTGGCTTTCATAATGCAAACCATACACCTGTCTCTATAATGCCATACCCCATCAGAAGATACAGTGGTGGAGTCTGATAATGAGCCAACATCACACAGCCACATTGCTGCTGGATGTACTGCACAAGGTGTCAGCATCCTGCCAGACTTATTCCCTGAATAGGCATGGCTGATGTTTCCAGGAGCTGTAAGACATCTAGGAGAATCGCCAACAGGGAGCAAAACCAATGCTGCCAGTAGCAGGATGGGATAGTGCCAAATTAGTACAGAAGTTCCTGTATGTGCCAAATAGCTTTCTAATTACATTGCGATCAGCAAGACAAAACTGTGTCTCTTTAAAAACATATGTCTGTATTCACAGCGGGTCTTCAATGCAGAAAGGGAATTTAGAGGCAAAATGGCAGATAAGAAAGGCTTGTTTGTTTTCAGATGTGTCTGGGCTTCCAGGATCCCAGTCCATAGGACTGAACCCCAGGGAGAGGAAATGAGAGGACAAAGAGGAGGTGGGATCTAGCAGATTAGAAAGTGGCGGGACTAATTCAGTGTATGGGCACACCTTGAAACATATGTGACTCTGGCAGGTACCTTCTCACTTGACATCAAACAAAAACATTTAGGGTTCTGTTTGGTTGCTTTTAAGTTGAATAGCATCTTATTCCAAACACAGCATCGGACCACCGGGCCCAGTTCTTTTTGTGCTTTTGATTTCAGTGTCATTTTCTTCCCAAATGAATGTAGAACATATTTCTAAGAATTGGGTTGCAGCAGCCTGCACTTGAATAAGCTGGTCCAAATTACAAGGATGCATCTGACACTCATTAAAAAGAGGATACAACAGCTTTTGGAACAGATAGTGGACTCCTAGGAGTACATCATGGAGGAATTTACAAAGAATGAAAAGTGAATCATGTTGCTGTAGAAATGATTATTCAAATATGTGGTAAGTAAAATTTCATCTGGATCCTTCATACTCTCTCAGACCTTCCTTGAGCTCCTCTAACTGGTAGTGTAGCCACCATGCAACAGAGTGATGATGGGGTTGACGTGCACATGGGCTTAAGCATCTGCCTCTTCTCTAGGCCATTACCCTCGGGGGCCAAGTACATTTTGTATCTAGCACAAAAAAATTCAAAAAGGAGAAGATGTGAAAATATTGACTGCTTTGTTGATCTGATGGGTAGCTATACTGCTTTCAGCTTGGGGAGGTTAAGGCACAGTGAGCTCTGGTGTAGAGCTATGCTGCAGTAGCTACACTAGCTCCCTTTCCAGACTCCTGGAAGTCGCACCAAGGCACAACAGCTTTCTCTACTTTCAGTGCCCCATAAATTCACATAGGGCAGGCCTAACTAGAGCTGTGACATGGTCAGGGATGCACAGTTGGGTAGCTGCACCTGCCCCAGGTACCTCTGTGGGTTTTTGGGCAGTACTCACCAGCTGGGTTACAGTACGTGGGCACCCCCCAAGGATGGTCATGCAGGTTCCCTCTGTCAATATGAGTCTTCTGAGAATCATCATCAGCACCTAACTGTGCCAGAGCTTCAGCCTTTTCCCACTTCTCCCCACATCCTCGGTTGAAGTGGCCTGTCCCCCTTATCATGTGAAATGACTACACTACTGCCTCCCCAAAACCTCATTCAGAGCAAGGCTGTGTTTGCCCTGAAATGTAGCAGCACAGTCCTTATGGGCAGAGGTATCAAACACCCAAGTGTGGAATGCACAACAGTGGGTTTTGATAAGATAAAACAGTAACTGTACATTTAGAAATAACACTAATAAATGTATTCAGTATGGCCATTGCTATCTCTGGACACATAGGTTTGTGCAGGACTGCTCAGACGTAGGTATCATTTACCACACCCAAAGCAACAGTTCTCTGGTTCCCAGTGTGCGCTTTATTCTGCAAGGCATCTATGCAGATCCAGCACCTTGCAGCAGATACATGCATACAAAATAGCAGACAGTTTGTTTTATTTAGTTACTTTTTGTGGGCTTTGTCAAATTTATCATTAACAGTATGAACCTGCAGCACAAAGTTCTGGGTCCTCCATAATTAGGGAGGGCTAATTCAGCGGGCCACCACTCCCTCCCCAGACCCAACATGTAGTGCTGACAACCTGTTTTCTTTGAGATTTCAGGCATTCCAATATTTCAGGCCATTTATTGTAGAAGTCTTCTGGCTTCTGTTCGAGAAAAAAAACAATTTACTCCAACAGGAGGTAGTCCCTTATGAGATACATCCAGCTGGCCACAGCGGGGGCTGGCCTTGTCATCTTTACAAGCAGGATATGTTCACATGCCAAAGTCAGCAGAAACAAAATAGATGACACATCCACAGTCTGAAGGTTTGTATTCCCAACAAACCCAAGCAGAAATAAGACAGGATGGAGAGCTAGGTCCAAATCAAGCATTTAGTTCAAACATTTACATGCCTGAGATCAAACTCTTGGGTTATGGATTAAATCCATAAAATGTGTAGGAAGGCGGGAGCTGCCTGTGAATTGTCTCTTAGACATGTCTGGGGACGTTTTGTGACATCTGTTGTACAAGCTTGGGTTTGTAAAACCCACGTGCAAAACAGTGGGTTTAGACCAAACTGCTGATGTCTGAAATTTTCACTCTGCTTGATATGAGGCACTGCCAAATCTCCAGCAGTATGTGTCTGAGACTCTTTTTCTTCTCATCCCACACACCTTGAGCTGACTGTTACTTGTGCAACCTCTTCCTCTTGATACTTTGGGACCATATATCAAGGACAGACCTGCTTGGGAGGAGAGAACAGGGATCCTGTCTGTTCTCTGATCTTTAATGCAGTTTTCAGCTTGAGGTGATTTAAGCCTTTCTGTTCAAAAAATCTGACATCAGTCATGCACTCTCAGCCATGTGAGGTTACTCAAGATTTACAGCTTTCTTTTTGTACGACCAATTTGGAGTAGTTTTGTTAGCATGATGTTTGCTGCTGTGATTTGGGGACACTTTTGGCTCACCACTGTTCTGAGGATTTGGTGTACCTGCATCCCCACACAGAAAGCAGAAGAGCAATGTAGCTCAACAGCACTTTGCAGAACATGCTCCCAGGACCTGCTGGTGAAATCGCTAGAGCCCCAAGCCACCTTCTGTGTCTTCTCCTGGGTATTTTTGATCAGAAACGTGCTCCTCACAGATAATTTCAGAATTTCTACTGAAGTTTCTTGCAACTTTGTGGAGTGAAGCCTGGAGCACTGACCAGAGAAAGTCTTCATGAGGCTTACACCTACGGATGTGTGCCTGACTGTAGGTCATGTCCCAACCCTTCCTCTGCCCCAACCCCCCAGCTCTAGAGTGACAGCCCTGAGGGTATGAAACCACAGAGTGCTGGAAGGAGAGAGCTGCTTTCGGTGGCACCTGGAGGAGCCAAAGGTATCTGCAGATCACTGCTAAGGGCACTTTGTTCTTTCTATTTTGAACTAACTGGAGCAGCCTTTCTCTTTTACCACACAGCTGGGTTTGAGAAGGAGCCAGTGTCAGCAGCTGCCCATCACTGAGAGACAGAAAGTGCCAGATCAGGCCCTAAAATGGACCTCTGTGCAGATCTGGAATTTCAGCTCTGAATTCAGTGGGGAACAATTCAGGGCTTCTGTATGCTCAGTGAAATACAGCATGAGAGAATGTGTCCTAGCCCAGGCAACTTCATGTGTCTGTCTCATTTGAAAACTGGCTAGCAGGGGGTTGGTATCTTTCAGAGCAGTTACGTACCTTTGGGAAATCTTGTGTGGTATAAAAGTCCAGAGGGAAGAAAATATTATACTGTTATTGTTGGGTGACTGGGGTAAGGCTGCTTGTGACAGTCGTGACAGATATGTCCATGCTGTGCTGCTACAGACAGCTCCCTTGCCACACAAACTCTCTGAAAACAAGAAGGCTTGAGGCTACGAGGTGCAGAGCTCCATGCATACCAGCTTCATTGCTTGGAAGTAGAAAGACTGTTGATTAAATGGACTTATTTTATATGTTTTTGACAGGTTGAGCTCCTCTTTTTTCTGTGCTTACTATTTTTTTAACCTTCACTGCATACACTCCAAGTATTTGTTAACGCTCTTTCCTTTGGATTAGCTAACATTAAAACCTCCTCTCTGAATTTCCCCCCAAATCTAGGTAGCTGCATTCCTCCTTGACTTGATAGAGTTCCAAGACACCATCCCACAGATAACTTGCCATGCAACATGTGGCTGTGTGTATATAAATGTATATATGTAGTGTATGTGGTGTCCTCTATAAAGGCAGGACTGTATACATTAGAGCTGTTCAGCATCAGTGTGAACTTAGGCAACAGATGTTTTTTGCATTTATTTTTCTTCCTCCCCTCATCACCAGGAAGACACTAAGTAGAAAGCATTTGAGCAAGGTTCATCCCTGTTGGATCAATTCTTTACTGTGAGGATGCCTGAACTGCAAGCGATAGCTCAGACCCGAGGTTGCTGCATTTGTGTAAATTAGGCAACATGTGCAAGACAGCCAAAATCCCAGGACAGCAGATCTGGGTGGTGAGCTCCGGTAGAAGTACAGAAAGTTGGCTGAGGCTGTACATGGAGCTGTACTGGCAGTATCAGCGGCTGAACGCTGCCTGGAAGGGTGAGCTGCAGGCAAGGCCCATGCAGGAGCGGAGTGTGTGGCTGCGCCCCGCCAACACCCAGCAGTGGGAGGAGGAATGGTGCAATATCTGCCTTTGAGAGCAGGCAGCAACCTCCCCCAGGCAGGATGAGGCCGGCTGGCACCCACAGGCAGGTACAGCTCTGCAATACCTCCCCTGTGCCTCAGGGCTCGCAAGCACGGAGGATAATTTGCACCTGAGGTCTTTTCCTTCCGGTTAAAAAAATGCAGCCAACAGCGAATTGAGTGAAGACTGAATTCACAATGCACACATCTCACATCTAACTGTTTTTCAAAGGCTTATAACTATTTGCTCAAGCCCTGTTACTGCTTTCTGTCACCCTCTCTTCCCCCTTCCCAATCCTCTGAAAGTTTCTCCCGACTTCACAGCAGATCGAAGCAGCCAGCTCCAGTGTCTGCTCTGTGGTCACCCAGAGCTGTGCGGGGCCGGGGCTGAGCGAAGAGCCCCAGCTCAGCTGCGCTGCATGGGGCTGGCTCAGGCTCGGGATGCAGCTTATCTGCCAATGGAGAAGCCACCCATGGATAAGGGAAAGTGACTGTAGCAATGGAATGTGTTACAAAACTATTGACTTCATGGGAGCCGGCCGGCAGAAATCGCTGTGTACTTACACTAGGGAAGTAATCTGGGACAGTAAATTAATCTCAGCAGTCCTAGCTTCGGGGGTTCTTGAAGCTATTTTGTGCAGTTTTGGTTTGCATGGATTTGTTCCCTATTAAATTCATAAAGATGAAGCCAAACTTCTCTCAAACTGCTGAGCTGTGCTTTGTTTGGGGATTTTCAGAAAAACAGACAAAGCCAGAGTCTTGTCCAACTCCCACCTGGAAGCAGAAATTGGTCCACGTCTGCTTGTGACTCTCTGCAAACTTGAGTCAAACTTGGCCTGGGATCCATATCTGTGTCCACCTGGCTTCATGTCTCATTACAGAAGATCCACTCAGCTGTAGCTCAGGGTAGAACAAGTCAAGCTTCGTGTATGAGCTGGACCACCCGTGATATTCGTTGAGTCAAAATGCAAAAATAATAGCCATAATTACAGCAAATAGTGGAAATTCTGTCTTCCTCTTTAATAAGAGATGTGTGAAATTCAGGGGGATGAGAGTAGTATGTCTACATGATGTAGGGAACACATATTTACTCATTTTACTTTTTGCAGTTAAAAATGGGCCCAGCCCAAGCATCTCCAGGGAAGAACAGATTTGTATCCGGACCCATGTTGGTATTCCATTTTTGAATGCCAGTGGAACAGAAAACAATGTTTTTCTTTTAAAGTTGAATTTCCAGCTGTGGCGCTGTGAGGAGCAACTCTGTGGTGAGCGAGAGAGGAAATCTCTTGAGTTGCTGTGGATTATCATGCAGCGCAGGGAAGAAGCAGATGAATGCTCTCTTTATAAAGGTGCCTGGGCACAGGGGAAACGGCTTCCCCTCCGTGGGTGCAGGGGCTGTCTTGACTGCGGCATTAGCTGGGCTGCTTCTTAAGAGTTGCCCCTCACCTCCTTCCTGCCTACCCACACAAACCTCTCGTCTTGGGTGACCTCTAGCCCTGCAGGGAACATGTGCTAGAGGGATGTTGCTCTCCCTCTACTCTGCCTGCTGCATGGAGCGTCGCAGCCCCTCGCGGCGCAGTGACTGGTAGGACATGCTCCTAGAAATGCGGGTGGCACAGGTGGGGAGCACGGCCACAGCAGGGACACCATCACCCAGGTGGGATGCTGCCGGGGCAGCCTCAAGTCACCTGAGATAATTCTGCTCTGGAGCCACAGCTTGGCGGACACAGCCCTACCTGCAAGACGCACCGAAGGCAGCAGCAAGCACCACCACAGGGAACAGGATCACCATCATTGCCACTTGTGCGAGCATTCAAGAAGCAAGCTCATGCAGCCTTTCTTCCTCTGCCCCAACGCACCCCTCTGTGCTGCCAGCCTGGAGACCACCCGGCTCCCTTGGGGTTGCCAAGAGCCCTTCAGCTTTCAGGAGCGCAGCTGTTGAGTGACCTGACAAAGGAACAACAAATTAGTTACTCCTGTTTTGTATTTTTATTGGCACTAGAACTTCTGTGACAGGAGAAAGGGAACGTCATACTTTCTAAGAGTCTGAGAAGTGAAGGACATACTCATATATTGCCACTGGTAACAGTGGAAGATGGCCACAAGGGTCCTCGCTAGGTAGCAGCCCTGTAACTTGTAGAGGAAACAAAACGCACTCTGCTGGAAACTCCTGTTTGCTTTCACTTGAGAACTAGCAGCAAGGCAAAGATCACACTCTGCCAGGTCTGCTTTTGCCTCGGCACAGGCAAAAGCTTTATTGCTTGTAGAATTAAATAGAAGTTTCGGATTGGTTTTCTTAGTTTTTTCCCCTTCATACTTTCTCAGCTGCTCTTAGAACGGTGCTGTTGGTCAGATGTGCACATTGCGACAAGCGTGGAGGTTTGTAACCTTCTGTGAGCTGAGACACTTTCTTTTCCCTTCAAAGGTTCCCACAGGAGATGCTCAGTGGTTTCCCCTCTGTATTCCTGCACCAGTGAGTCATTTCCCTGTCTACCTTCTGCCTACACAGAGTCCAGGCGCTGACAGCTTCGCTGGGATGTTGAGCATGAAACCAAAGTGATTTGCTGAATCAAGACTACATTAAAGTATTTCCTTTTTGTTGACTTTTTCAAAGATTTCCCATCTCTTTTTTATTCATCTTTCTTTTATTGTAATGCTTCATCACAACTACAAATTAGCTTGGTCTGCAGACTACGTTCATTTTCCATTGACAGGCCAGGCCAAAGAGAGGTGCTTTCGAACAGAGTTTTTTCCCCTCTCTGCAGTGGGAGAGAGTGATATCAGCCAGGGACCAGGAGGAGCGTATGTAAACTGCTGCGGGGAAGACAGGGAAGGAGCTCATTTAACTAGGGCTACAAAGAGATTATCAAAAGATGAGATTTGGAAACACACTGTTGTGAAGTCTGTACACTTAAACAGAAGACCCAAAGGAACCATGACAGTAAGGTCCAAACTCGAACGCTGATGCATCTACATCAGTGTCTTAGTTTGGACCAGGAGCCAACTTCCAAAGCCAGTCTCCCAGTTCTCCCCACTTCCTGTGCTTCCTTTTGACTTGGGGAGTGGATCTGGAAGAGATGAACCCAATGCCTTTCAGATGAAACACACACTTGAAAACATGCTCCGGGAACCCAGCTGGTGCACTCCATGTACAAACGCTTATTCAGTCCATGCCATGATTCAGGTAGCACATCATTCCCATGGGACGGTTGCTGAGGGGCCTGAATTTTAGGCTGAGAACAATAAAAAATCAAACCTTCAACATCAAGAAAGGAACAGTGGCCAGTGCGCCACTGTGCATCATACACAGAAAATCTAATGATATTTGGGACTAAGACCATCTATGTCCAATAACTGTGTTTAAAAAAATGTTTGTGAAGTGACATATCACTCGAGAGAGTTACCAGTACAAACACAGTTATCTAGAAGATGCTACATATACTGCATATGAAGCCCTTTTACACATTTTAGAACCCTTTTAGTCTCTCTGAAAAAATATATATTAGTATCTATGTAATATATAGATAATAAGTATTTCTATATATTACATATACACATAAAATAGTCTCCCTGCGTATGTTGTGATTTTCAACACAGTGGAACTATTCTTCACTCATGGTAATCTCTGTAAGGGAATACATAGGTTCTTTAACATGTTGTTTTGTCCCAGTCCTTCCTTTGTATACAGAAAATCTGCAAAATTACTGATGTATAACCTGAAAGCAAATAGATCATAATATCTGAAACACAAACTTTGCTGCTGCTGCTGTATCTTGCTCTACAGGATACAAGGATCCTGAAAAGCAGTTATAGTAGTGAAAGCTTAATTATTCTTTACTAATTACTGGCTGAAATAAATTAAATGTCAAGGGTGTCTGTAGTAAAAAATGACATCATGTATGATATAATTAAATACACAAAACTATGTTTAAATAGCTGTAAGTGTCTGGCTAAACCAAATCAACCAAAAAATTCAAAGACAATATTGACAAAGGCTCTTACATCACACCGTTGTGAATAGAAGTTTGTCACAGAAATCATATTAGTTTTAATTATTAATTTTCTGATAGGTTAAGATTTATTTTGTATTTTTATGATTATTCATATTTATTTCTATAGTAATAAAAGCCAATGAGAATGTTACATTGAACAGTTGGCATATTTGGTGGGGGGATGAAAATGAGTTGATCAATGTATAATATCACCTTGTTTAGATATAGATATAGACGTGGTACCTAAAGGCTCTGGGAAGAGCTATCTAAATCCGTAGTGTGGCTGCTACCAAGTTTTGTGTCTTCAGCAATTTTGACCTCATGTGATCACAACGTCTTAAATTGGATGTTCTTGATGTCAGCTTGACTTGAAAATGTTCATGCAGTCTCACCAAGGCGCACGAAAGCCTGTGGCAGAGCAGAAATTTGCAGTGGCTCTAGGGACAAGTTTGCTGATCAGCTGGAGCTTCTCCCTTCCTGCAGCTCCAGAGAATCTCAGCGTTGCTCTTGCTGACGACTTTTATCCTAGGTGTCAGGATGAAGCAGACGTCACCGACATCTTAAAAGAGAAACTTACTTGGTGTAGATGCTGACAGAGACCCAACAGGAGCAACATGAGTGGTTAACTGTAATGAAAATCCTTAAAAGAACTGTCATAACTCTACATTATTTAATATCACAAACCTTGATTAACTTATACTACCGAGACATTTAATTTTTAATATCAGGTGCTTTCAGCTGATTTGAGATGAGGAAGCTCAGCCACCCCAGCTCTTCGGCTGCGGTCGCCGCAGCAGAAAGGCGGCGGTGCCGGCGCGTCCGGCGGCGCTCGGGCAGCAGGCTGGCTGCCGGCGATCTTTGTTCCTTTGTTCCCCCCGGCCCTGCTTCCCCGTCCAGACCAACCTCCGCGCAGCCTGGTCGTGGCTTTGCTTCCCCCCCCTTGCTCACCTGCAGTCTCTGTTCATATTGTTTTATGGTACTTTAGACAACGGGTTTTAACAGCTAAACATAAAAGCCACTGAGAGCATAAACAGGAAACTTGTGTTTAGGTGGGAGTGCCTAGGAATTTTATACTGCTGACCACAGAGGCCATGGGAGAAAGGAAATAGGAAAAACACTGTAAATACCTGGGTGACTAATGACTTGTTCTGCTCATCTGGCTTTTCAGAACATGAAAAGTTCAGCCTCTTCCAGGCAAAACAGCGCAGGGCAGGCACAATTTCTCAGGTCGATACTCTCTATGCCTCTCCACTGCCTGTTTCCCCGCTCCGCTCCCACCACAGAAAGCGCCTCGTTCCTATAAAGTCAAATAAACCCGCAATAAATTGTGGCCTGGCCCTCCAGGTTGCGCGCACTGATGGCAGAGGGAGGGAGCGTGACACGCGAGGCTGCGCGCCCGCTCTCCGCGTTCATAATGCCTAAGAGGATTTAGATGAAAGAAACCAAATTTGCTCCCCCCTGTTTTGTGCTGAGGCAGCAGCTGGAGTTTGGGGACAGCGTGCGCCTTTGTCCGGCCTTCCGTCGCCGGCTCCCGAAAGGATTGCCATTGTTCCTGAGGGGCCTCCGCGGGGCCGCTCCCGCGCCCGCTCCCTTTTATCGCCAGCCGCATGGCTTGCGAGAGGTTTTGTCTTTTGCCGACAGCAGCAGATTTGGCCGATCGGCATCTCCCACGCGACCGACGGCGCTGGGGCGGGATTTCCAAGTTGGCCATCTGCACAGGGGGGACTGGCAGAGCAGGGCGTTTCGGTGGCCTGACGATTCCCCTCCCAGGGCCGGCGCTGCTGGTGAAAACCGCGACATCTGGTCACCTTCGCCGGGAGCGCGGGGTCCGATTTCACTCGAAAGCTGGGGCAGTTTCTCGCAGGGAGGTTGTGACCCAGCAGAGGAGGGGTGAAGGCAGATGAGGATGCTCCCCAAGTGTCACGTTTCTGGGGTGGGGGGAGAGCAGCAGCCCCGCGGGAAGGCACCGAGGCCAGGCCCTTCAGCTGAGGCGTGGGATGCGAATGCAACCCCCCAGGGACCGCAGGGTCCCACCTGTAGCTCTGGTAGACACGGGTCACGGCTGTGGAAGGAGCACGGCCTGAAGGGTTAGTGCTGCAGGCAGGGCAGGGCATGGCAGGGCGCTGCGGGCTCCGGCAGCGGGACGGAGGGAGCCCCTTCGGGGTCTTTTATTCAGCCCTTGCTGCTTCCATCTCCCACAGCACAAAATCTGTCACAGAATAACTAGTCCGCTTTTCATCGAGCTCCCATAAAAACCCAGTAACCTGCAAGTAATACTAATGTGCCCAGGCTGCTTCAGAGAAGGACCAGCACTTCCAGGGGTGGCAGTCCTGGTTCAGCAGCTGGGTCTTGCCGAAATCAAGCGTGTTACTAAATCAGGGTGGAATTTCACTGATGGAAAGTTAAGCACATCTGCAAGCATTTCTCTGAATCCAGGCTGGGGTTTCATCCATAATGAACTTGTTGTTTGATTGCTGTAGAGGTACGATAAGCTATGGCAATGTTTGGCAGGGAGCTGAGGAGGGCAGCTTTGTTAATATCGAGGCATGATCACTTCCAGACTGTGCAAACACCAAGGTTTTATTGATACAGATGTATGTATACACTCCTATGTATACGTTACTTGTATGTATACTTGTATCTACAGGCTATATAGATACAGGTGTAGTACAAATTGACCCAGTCTATAACAGCATAGTTACCTTTTCCTAGCAAGTTATAAAAATACATAGGGAAGGTTGCTGTAATCACAAAAGAGGAGGCCACACATCTACAGTTAGACTCCTTCATTTTTCCATGAATATTGTAGCAATGAAAGGTGCTGGGTACAGACCAAGAATACAGCAGTACAAGCTGACCAACACCGTTTCCATCCTGATCTGAGAGAACCAAGTCAGACCCTGTCTTCTCAGCAGGCAGTGTTTCACCTGCAGCAAGCATGCAACCTCACCGCTGTCAAAGGAAATAGCTAAATGCTTATCAGGCAGGTGAAAAATGACATTGCTAAGTGACGGCCCCAGAGCAAGAGTCACAGAGGAACTTAGCGGTAGCAGTGTCGCAGTGGTGAAGTTTTAAGTCCCCGCCGCAAGCCGCGCAGTGTGGGTGCCTCGCTCCCCTTGCACATCTCCTGGAGGGGATCACAGTGCTCAGCGGCCAGCGAGGTACGCATGGCACTGCCCGCGCCGGGCTGCGGGAGACGCGCTGCGTGGCTAATTCAGGGTGGGAAGGACATTGCTCCTTCCGCTGAGCTGAGTACCTAAGCCGGCTCTCGTACACCGACCCTGAAACTGCGTCCAGAAGACCGTAGTGGACAGAGCACTTTTCAGGGTTTTACTTCTAAATCCCTTCTCCTGCATAATACTGAAAAGGGGCTCTGACCCAAGACTCTCCTCAGTTAAATACCCAAGCTGCCAAGCTACAGATTTCAGAGATTCCTTTTGAAACTCTTCCACTTTGTACAAAGCGATTAAATATTCATTGGCACAGGGACTAGGAGCTGGCCTCCTGGATGAGCACCCCCACCCCAAGCTGCAGAGCCCTTTTCACTCCCATCCTCTGAATATTTAATCAGCTCATACAAAGCAGAGCGGCTTCAGCAGGGGAGCCTGGGAGAGACCCGGGCAGTGAGACCCACTGATCACGGTACGCAGCAGAGGGACCTGATCCTGCCTGCTCCAAAGCAGGCAGATGAAGGATTTAAGCTTTCGGCTCAGCATGGCTGCGAGCGTGTTAGCTATTCACAACGGAGGATGTGACACTTCCTTTTCTCTTCTCTCCCCCACCCCGTCTTTTATGCCAGTTAGATGTGGTTTAACCACCTCGGAGTCCAGTAGGAAGACAGGATGAGGAATGCTTCGTTTGTGTCCTGAAAACGGTACAAAAGGAATGGATGAAAATTTGATGAGAAGTTTTTCAGCCATTCAAGCACGTCTCTTAATAATTCAGATGTTTGATTTTCTTCTTCAGTATGCAGTAAGGATTAATGCACTTTGGAGATGATACAGAAACTTTACTTTTCAGAAAAGAAAAAAAGCCTCAGATTTAAAACGAAAATCCCACATAGGAGTATGACACTATTATGTGAGCTTCTAGCTTCCTGATTCTCTTAACTGGTGACGGGCACAGGCTTTGCGCTGAAATTTCAGCATAGAGAGATCTTTTGCAGCCAACCTCTAATAAACAAAGTTCACAGCGGAAATGCTGACAGGCTGTGATCAAAGCAGCACCCTCAGGTGTTGCTGTGATATACTGCTTGCTTACTAAAATACAGCAGTTCAAACAGCTCGGCTGTATTTAATTGGGATATACAGTATTTCCAACTCAGAGAGCTCAACACCAAAGAGGGTTTCTCTTAGATCTTTCACTCTGCCATTGTTCTCCTATTTGCTTAGAAGAAAGACTTTCAGGGACACCAAGTTTTGGTGTTTCATCTGGAACAAGGACTCCAGGACTTATCCATAGCATCGCCTTGAACTTTATAGGAAGCTGCCCTGTGAGCACTCATCTGCTGTTTCCACTCAGAAGACCATGCTCTCCTCTTCACAGTTGTGTGGAGCAGCTCTTACCCAGTTGTGGGTGGACATCTTTACTTCAATCACATCAATTGTGTATGTAAAAAAGTGACATTAACAGTACACCAGCATGTAGTTTTGGTGTCTTTAAAGTATTACAACAGAGAAGAAGAAAACCATCCAGGTGATGAATTCTTGGAATTACCAACACAGGCTCTACCAGTCACCACTCAGGACTTGCTAGAGTCTGGAGCAGTGCTTGGCTCCATACTCAAAGCCCACAACTCATCCTCTGAAATTCAGATGTGTGTCTAAAACTTTGGCCTTGCCTGACTATTGGAGATACAAGCTATGTCTCAAGGATGCCAGTTGGATCTGAACTGCTCTAACCCTCAACCTGGGATTAGAGCTGAGAGATTTCTTTAGGGACACTTCTTTCAAGAGACCTTTGCAGCAGTTAGAGAGAATGGAAGGGAAGTCTTTCAGGCAGTAGGACCTGCTCCCATCTCAGGGAAAGCAAGGGAAACCTTGCTTGCTAAGTGCTGCATGCTAAACATGGTGCATCCAGGTTTGGGGTGAAGCCAACTCATTTGGGGTATGCTCGTCTCTACTCTCAACACCATGCCTTTGGATACTGCACATGGAGCAGGGTTCATAAGATGGGCAGGGAACAAGCCAAATGCAGGACTGTGGATCAGCATTGTTCTCTCCACACTCCTTCACCACTGAGTCGGGGCAGGGGCCGGGCTTTGACATCTGAAAGGAAAGTCTTGGGGAAGATGTCACAGTGATGTTGCATACGGGAAATGTCAGACAGAACAAAGTACTTCTCAAGAAAGAATATTTGTTTCTTGCCCAGTTCTCTCACAACATCCACCACAGTCCCAGATCCTGGCGCTCAGCCTCAGTCTTCTTAACTGAGCAGTCCAGATCCCACCACTGTCACCTTCCTCCATCTTTGGTCAGTGAATTCCCATTTCTAATCAGTTTCTACTTCCTGGTCCCATCACCTATGTGTGTTTTTCCTTTAGTCAAGTTTTTGCCTCCTTTCCAGTTGCTCTGAAGAATTCCTTGTTTACACTGCCTCAATGCTGGCAAGGATGTTTCTGAGAGCTCCCATCCCTGACTTTTACCTGGAGCAACCATTACTGGAGAAATCCGCTTTCTTTGACTTCGGATGGAGTCATTCAGCCTGGGGTGAAGATGGTGCACACATTAGCTTGGTCCCAGGCAGGAACTGCGAGGGGGCAGAACATGTGCAGTCGCTCTCTGTGGACGAACAGTGTCTTCTCTGCTTCACTGCAGCAGCCCTGAGAAACCTGCATGTGCATCTTAAAGATGGGATGTATGGAGATATTAGTTCCTAAAATAAAAATGTCTCTACTTGGCATGGGCAAAGTAGGTGTTACTTCAGAAGTTTCTAACTGGACCTAAATGAGAGACTTCTATAAAAAAGATAATAGGCATTTCACAACTGAAAAGACCACTTTGCCTCCACTCCTGCATTTGGGGTCACTGCTACAAACCCTTAAGAAATTAGACCTTTTTGAAAAGCAGTTTGTTAGCATTTTTTGTAATATGAACAAAACAAAATGTTTTCTCAGTTCCTGTTCCCAGAATCCGCTAAACTGTTTTGACAAAAAATTTTCCATAAATTCAGCCTTAGGCATACACCTGGAATATAAAATATCAGCCCAAATGGTTAAAGTTTCACAAAGTCTCAAAATGTGGTTTTATAATAGGAAATATTGGGCAAACTTCATATTATGCACTATTAGCCCCGCCTATTAAAAATATTTCCTTATGTGTAGCAAAGAGCTTTATACAAACTAGCATTTGCAGATGTAGTCACTATTTCCTAGTGTGCAATAGCTCAGTAATTTTGACTTTTTCAAAATTACCGAGTGCAACAAGACAACATTAATGGGATAATCCCTTGATGAATTTATTCTTTTAAATAAAAGCTTGCTTTGAATTATGCTGAAGAAAAATGCATCTTTAAATTGACTAATTTCCATTTAATTACATGGATATTAGTTAAAAACAGCTGAACGGACTTTTTATTTTTTAATTGTGAAAATTCTCTCCCAGGCTGAACTCTTCTATGCCAAGTTTCTGTGCTGAGCACATTTTTACGGTCTAGTTATAAACCCTAGAAAAACAACGTTTATAGGAAATGTTGACACAACCTTAACTAAAGTGGTGCTAGCTGACACCTCTATATTTTCAATTTGGGGATTTCTACTGGGAAAATATAAACGCTAATGCAGTAAAGGAAGCCAACTATAATAAAACCCTCATAGTCTTCCTGTTCACCCCATGAAGACCTACTTCAAAAAGCACCAACTCAGACTGGAGATGAGTTGAAGTTAACTGCGTTCCTCTGAGGGTACTAAAAATTACCTGCAGGTAGTTCAGCCTTACAGTTACTTGCAAGACTTCAGTTTGGTCAAAGCCACGTGAATATCCACTTAAAAATCTGAAAAGAAAATGAGAATGTGCATAAGCTTAAAAAAGGGTGCTAGTCCATTTATATCCTTCCTAGCACAACATAAAAAGAGGAAAATAGACTTTATAGATTCTAGTGAAACAAACCTAAGTACACACAGGGGAAAAATACAAAGATGGAAAGTGAAAAATGAAGTTAGCTTTCCTACCTGTGTCTTTTAAGTCTGGCTCGCCTACAATGAATTAATAAAGGAGGGGCCGGGGCCTCTGCTTAGCCTTCTTTTTAAAGGTGTTTGAACAGCTTCATGAGCCAAGTAATATCAGGATGATTGTCAGGACAGCTTCTGAGTCTTGGTGAAAGAGATCTGAAAGTCTTCGGTAGCTGATCCTGCCTCAAGAATGAAAACCGTTCATGTTAGTGATATACTGGAAAAGATATATAGTGAGATAGTGTTGGAGGGAAGGTGTTGGAAAAGGTGGTAGAGTAATCTCAGAACTTCAATACGAAATTCAGAATGAAAAAGAAATCATATTGTTTCAGGGAAAATTGTGCTGAACCAGCCTGACTGCCTTCTGTGATGAGATGACTGGCTCTGTACATGAAGGGAGTACAATGGATGGCATTTACCTTGATTTTAGCAAGGCTTTGAAGATTATTTCCCACAGCATTCTTGTAGCCAAACTGGGGAGATATGAACTGGACAGCTGGACTTGAAGATGTGTAATAAACTGGCTGAATCATTGGGCTCAAAGGATAGCAGCCAATGGTTCACAGTCTAACTGGTAACTGGTTGAGTGGCTTTCTGGATTTAACAGTGGGGCTGATACTGTTTAATGTCTTCCTTAGTTACTTGGGCAATAGTCTATAATGCACTCTCAGCAAATTTGCAGATGATATCAAATTGGGGAGGGTGGTCAATATGCTGGAGGGCAGAGCTGCCATTCAGGACCTTGACAAGCTGGAGAAATGGGCCATGAGGAACCTCTTGAAGTTCAACAAAGGAAAATGCAAGTCCTGCACCTGGGCTGGATTAACCCCATACAGCAGAACAGGCTGGAGTCAGCTGGCTTGGTGGTGTCTCACCAGGAAAGGAGCCGGCAGTCCTGGTGAACATGTTGAACAAGTCAGTAGTGGGCCCTGTGGCAGCAAAGGTCCATCTGCATACTGGAATGTATTAGGAAGAGTAAAGCCAGCAGGTCAAAGAAAGTGACTATTCTTCTCCCCTTGACACTCAGGAGACCTTGTATGAAATAATGTGTCCAGTTTGGGGTCCCCTGGTACAAGAGAGACATTGATAAATGGTAGAGAGTCCAGAAGGCGGCCAGCAAGATGCTCAAGGGGCTGGAGCACAAGGCACATAATGTGAGGTTGAGAGAACTGGCTTTGCTGCCCCTGGGGAAGAAAAGGATAAGGAGAAATCTTACTGTTGTCTTCAAGTACCTAAAGATTGGTTGTAAAGAAGACGGGACTAACTCTTCCTGAAGCTGCAGAGCAGAAAGATAAGAGGTCAAGACAAACATCAGAATGGGAAATTCCAATTTGACATAGGGGAGAAAAAAATCCCAGTGAGAATAGTTGAACCACAGCCAGGTTGCCCAGAGAGGTTGTGATAACTCTGTCCTTGGAGATACTCAAAACTCAGCTGGACACTTTAACTCTGCTTTGAAGAGCAGGTTGGGCAAGGTGATCTCCAGAAGACCTTTTCAACCTGAATGGTTCTGTTTCTATTTGCTGTTTAGAAACCATCCTGACTCGCCAGTTCAAGAGCTGGGTGGGGAAACCGAGGCTTTCCAATGTCACTTCTGTCATTTACTTGCTCAGTGGAAAAGGAGCAAGTGGGATGGTGGCACTCTGAGCAGCAGCTGTCTGGGTTTCAGACACCATTCAGATTCTTCCTACAGACAAACTGGCTGCTGATGGAGCTGGATACTTGCCTGCTTCTGAGAGCGCAGCCGTCTCTGTTTTTGAAGAAAGGTATGCTGAACTCTCTAGCAACATTAGAAAGTATTGGCCTGACTTTTTCTTTAGTTGATATCATACCTCACCTTCACCTCTTCAGAGGCGAACACTAAAGTTATGTAAAAAGGCAAATTGAATCATCCCAGTAAACAAATGCAAAACATATTGGCCTTGTCTTAGACCTGTAATGACCTACCCTTTATATAGCTGTAACCCACTCCATTTCGTGCAGTTAACAAACTGTAGTCCTTTGATTCAGTGAGACACTTGCTGCTTTTACCATTACATTTGTGTTAAGTCTAATTGTCTATTAAGAAGGTAATTTGGGTTATACCCCAATTAAAGTCAGACATACCTAACCTTCTGCAGCTCCCAAGAGACCTTTCACTAAGGTATCTCTGAGCAGAAGAGCTTTGGATGATGTTTTGTTTAACCTTGCTAACATTTCAGCCATCCTGGCAGCAGTTTATATAGTTTCTGCCTGCTGCCTCCTTCTTCTGTTTCCCCAAAAGGTTTCACAAGATATCACAGTAACCTTGGCAAAAATGTGAAGTCTACTTTAAGGTTAATGCTAAACTTCTGTAGTACATTATTTTAAGGTTTAAAAGAAAGATAGTAAGTTCCAGTATGTACCTGTCAGTACTAAATGATTGTTCATTTCCTGTGAATTGGGAATAAAGTAATAACATACATCTGGCGAGCTAAGACACGTTGCTTATTTCTTTTTCTTCTCTGAGCCATATCCTTTACCAGCTGTGAGACATCACCATGCAGAATCTCCAAATACCTTTGAGGAAAATTAAAACAAAGGAACAGAGGGCTGGAAGGGACCCCCTGTGTCTCTGAGCCCAGTCCCCCGCTAGCCCCAGGCCACATCACACAATGTCTTTCATCAGCTGTTCGCACTCCATCTTACAACCCCTCTTGTGCCCCCATACTTGCATTGGAAGTCTGCTCTCTCCAGCACTGATTGCTCAACTGGCTAGATAATGTCTTTCAGTTTCCAGTTAAAATGCATTCATGGGCAGTTTGTGCCCATTTGTTCTTGTGCCAACACTGTACTTTGCCTTCAAAAGATCTTTTCCTTCCTTGACGTTTAACCTCCTGGTGTATTTATAGAGAGCAATGACATTCCATATCAGCTTTTGTTCTGCTACACTAAATAAGTCAAGCTCTTCTGGCCTCCTTATGCAAAGTAGGCATTCCATTCCCTGCCATCACAGTACCTCTTTGCTGCCCTTGTTCCCAGGTCATCTTTGGCCCAGGGGGCTACTGCTGCACACAGTGTTCCAGATAAGGTCTCACCAACTGATTAGTTGTTAACCATCTTCTCATGTGAATCATGCCAGAAGATGACATGCTAAAAGGATATACATCACCAAATGTACTAAATACATTGAGAGAAATCCAATTATAAACCTCCTTCCCTTCTTTAATGTAATATTTCTGAATGTTAGGTGCTTGTGGGCTTTGCAAGACAGTGGAGTTCTGATGATGGATCCTGAAGGACACATTAGAACCTAGAAAAGGAGGCTGAGGTATGAAAACAAAAGCCGTGGAAACGGAGTGACCAGAATGAAAAGAGTCCCAGGGAGAGGTGAAGTAGGATTTATTACCGCACTGCAATGGATGATAAAGGAGGTGATTAGAAATTAACTGTCAAATTCAATTCTTTATACTCTCCTGGCATGAAAAACACTTGAAACATAATGATACATATTTACATGAATAAAAATCTCAGCCTGTGGCATTTTCACATCTTCCATTTGAAAGCATAAAGGATGGCAAGTGAAATTTACTTTATGCTATAAATACTGTTTGCTTCCTGCATATCACCAAGTCAGAACAACAGAAAAATGTAACCAGCATGATTAAGTGGAGAAAAGAAGATCCTTTGCATTTTTCTCCACATGCACTCAGTCTACTCAGCTCCTGAGTAACTTAATGTAAAAGTTTAAATTTTATGTTCTCATTGTTCTTTTCCAAGGTGTGACCTGAATAAAATCCTTGGAGAAAAAAAAAAAAACAAAACAAAAGGTCTTATTGATTGAATGTTAGTATATGGTCTTTTGTGTAATAAAATTTAAATGTATGTATTGTTTATTATGATACTAAAATAACAAATTTCTTCAGTCTTTCACAGCAATTCCAGAAATTCAGTCTCTTTCATGATTCCTGCCAGCACTGAGCTATGCCCCAGTAGAGTAATTTTCTTTAGTATCATACACCACATAAATATCATAGTTTTATCTGATGGTAATGAATCTTAGAGGCAAATAGTTCTTTTTCCAGCCCTTCATATTATATTCATAAAGGTATGAGGGCAGCTTGAATCATTAAACATTAAGCTGAAGGCAGCATTTGGAAAAGACCTGAATGGGGACCTCCCTGCTGGATTAAATGTAATGTTCTCCTTGCAGAAAATGGCTAACTCGGCTGCATGCAGGAGGTTAGCTCAACTGCTCTTTTAGTTCCCAGAGAGAAGAAACAGTGGTTTGTGCAATTTTGCTTTATGTAAGAAGCAGATTCCCAGTCATTGTTCAGATTTAGTTGCATTAGGCAAAGTCTTTGTACCTTTTCTGCCCTTTGTGGTTCTCTAGACACATGAGCGTTGTCCTTCTGCATGTAAATCTCTGTGTGTTTTGAAGATATTTTTCCTCCGTGACCTGCCTATTGCAGTGGCTAAGGCTCAGATTACTGTGGTTTTCAATGGACATTAAGCACATGCTGGTACTTTTTCAGGCAGGAGTGACCTCTTGAATTTGGAGCTGTAAAATGCAGCTACTGTGTTTACTCAGTTGACGGACAAATCGTGCTCCACAGGTCTCATATTCTCAGGTTGGTTGTAAACCTTTTTGTTTTGCTTATACTATGTTCTGGGACTCAAATTTCTCACCCTCCTGGGGTCGCTGCCTGTACGAGACTCTCTTGAAAAACACAACTGATTCAGTCCTGGTTCTGCGTCAGTCACACATCCAAATCCCTATGTCAGCTTAAGCATAATGCCTGATAATGGAGAAAGCTCAGCTGCACTGAAACAAAGTTGCTACACAGGATTGTCTTTTTAGTTCTAATATCTTCAAATGAGGCTATTTCAGGAATTGAGAATAATTCTCTTGAAGCAACAAAGTTTATATAGCCAACATAAACAAACCTACGCCTGCTTCATGCCAGGGGAGGAGAGAGGGGGTGATATTTCTTTTGCTACCAACATCGGCTCTTTTGCTTGAATAGTATTTTTGGCAGATGCTACCATATTTAACTTCCCACAATGGCACTGTTTATTTAAGGACAATATAAAACATCCCTGGCCCTTCTCTTAGATTTTTCAGTCCCTGGGTTGACTTTCACGTATCCTTTTAAGCACATTTTTTGTGGTGCCTTTGGAATCACTACTCGGTGCCTTTAAACAAAATACTTCCAAACAACGAGAACTCCATCTTAGCAGGGCAAGGAAATAAGCTGTACCACCTACACCATTGCTCATGGATTTCACTACTTTCTGTACACCCTGTTCTCATGAGTAGTTCAGAGGAACAAAATAACTGCCAGACCAGAGGTCTACCTAGCCAAGTACCTTGTCACCAACAAAGATCAGTTGTGATTACTTAGAGAAGATTGTAAAAAAAGTATAGTGGTGCCCTGCCTAATATGTGCTGGAGCTTCTGGCAATCGTTTTGCCCAAGGCTGCGCTGTTTTGTTTTATCAGACTGACCTAGGAGAAATTTACTTCTAGTTTTTGCTCTCTGCATTTTTGTGATATAGAAAATGTATTTGCAGCTATAAATCTTTCCCAGCTTTGCATTTGATTTTAAATCAGATATCTGTAGCTGTAAAAATAAGTTTCAGATCCTTACAGGAAGTTTACTAGATCCCTACAGATAATGGCTTATGGTCAGCCACCACAGCCTCAGCTTTCTACAGAGCATAGTTATTTTTCACCTGTGATTTCAGGCTGAAGCTCCTTCTCTATGCGAGTGCAGTGACACCGTTTCTATTCATACCTGTTATGTGCAAGTTGCTGGTCTCTGGCTTTGCATATGCCACAGGAGAACTGCACCCCAACCAAAGCCACTGCCTGAGAATATCCAGCTGCTCTGCAGGCTGCCACAGTTCCTGATAGGCCACCATGGGCTGCCCCCCCTTAAGTCACTGTGGCCACAGTCATGGGACATCTCTGTCCAGGAGCACCCTGTGGGTTTGGGGTTGGATGGCTCGAGCAGCCAGCACTTCCCCTGCCTGCCAGGGACAGCCGGAGAATTCAGTCTTTACCCTTCTTGTCTACTGAAGCAAATGTGTTGGGGATGGACTTACAGTGGCCTATCTGCATCCTGCCTAATGTTTCCCCAGATGTGTTATTTCTGCTAAACAGTATTTACTATCAGTATTTAGGTAAAGCTCTGGCTCCGGATGCTCAGAGCTTCTGGTCATGCTCTTCTGCTGTTTTCTCCAGGTAAAAATATCACCTATTACTTTAGTACCCTCACCACCATCATTGCTTTTTTCCTGTATTTTCCTGCGAAATACTGTGGGTGCCAAACACAACCCAAACAGCCGTCTGCAGAAACAGTGTCTCCCAGAGGAGGTGCAGAATGTGCACAAACATGTGCTCTGTTTTCCTAAGGACACCTGCCAGAATCCTGCTGATGCATCAAGCATAGGAAAATATTTGGCACAAGACATGTCTCCAAAGATTTCTCCCCTTGTAGGTAGTGGAAAATATTCCTTTTTTAACATACTTGTTTCATTTTTTTGGTTCTCTCTACAGAAGCGAATGCTTCTGCCTTTCCCTGCTGTAGTGTCCAATAAGCACAGCTACTCGTGGTTTCTCAGATCTCTCAGAGCACTTATCCAGTCCCATTTTAGCTCCTGCCTCAAGGTGAGTGGTGTGAACTGTTGTCATGCTGCACTCTCTCTGCTCTGTCCTGTGCTTCTGAGTTTCCTTTTTCCCCAGAAGACTTCCCCTAATTCTTTTTCAGTTTTTTAAATCCTTGGACTTTGCAACAAATGCATCTTCTTAATGGCACTAAGATTTTTTTAACCCATTAATGGGTACTGCTTTCACCGGTATACTCACAAATTGTGCTGAGGTGGTGGCATGACTAGAATATTAAAAACCAAAGCATTAGCTTGCTCAGGAAGGACAGGCAAGATGAGACAGAATGAGATACACAGCTCTGCATTCAAGGGTACACGTGTGCCAGCAGATCCAGAACATGGAGGAAGTTACAATCTCTGAGAAGGTAAAAGGGGAAAAGAATATGAGGGGTTTGATTGCGGGGATTGCAAAATATCAGACAAAGAAGACCTGAGGCTTTTTGTGTCCAAAAAGCAGAATCAGCCAAAGGAGGTTTTTATAGTAATAAGGGATTTTAACAATCCAGGTATTCATTGGTGAAAGAATGCAACAGAATGCTGATGTCCAGTGAGTTCCTGGAATTACTGGCAATTGTTTAAAAAAGTAGAGGAAGGAGTCAGAAAGAAGACTTTTCCAGATTTGATGCTAAGCAGTAAAGAATGATGTGAGAGTGTGAAGGTGAAAGATAACATGTGTAAGAGTAACCTTGGAGTCACAGGATGCATGATCCTTGGAAAGGAAATGAAGAAGGGCAAAAAAAGGTGATGGACTAGAAGTGCGGAGGCTTCAATAAACTACTAGATGGCTGGTAGCTACGTGAACGTAAGTGTTAAAGACAGCTGTAAATTTCTCAAAGAAAATTTCCCAAGGACAGTAGTATACATTATTCCACATCAGAGAAACTAGAGACAATGTAAAAAGAGACCAAACTGGTTAAGCTATGATCATTCATAATATATGCCCAAAGTAAAATGAAACCAAGTCAGATTACTTGGGGCACTGAAAAAAAGTAGCCTGATCATGTAGGACCAAAATCCGTGCTTTGTCTTCTCTGATTCTGTTTTTTTTCTCATCCAAAATGAGAGGCAAAGAGCAAGAGACATGAGGCCAACAAGTTCAGCAGTAATGAGGGTGAACCCAAGGAAAGCGATTGTTTCTACTTAAAAATGAAGGAAAGCTGTAAAGCCAAGAAGGCTGAAGTAGATCATTTTGCATCAGTTTTCACTCAAATGATCAGCTCTAACCAGCTGTCTAGCACAATTAAGACTAACAATCACAGGGCTTAGAACAGGGAATAGGTTAAGGAATTCTTCGACAAGGTTAGGTGCTTTCAGATCAGTTGCACCTGCTTGATAAACTCCATCTGTGGATGGCACAGAACGTCGGTTAGAAAACTCTATTCAGAAAAAAAATCTATCAGCAGTTCTCTGTTACAGTACAGGTATATTTCTGGAGAGCTTCCACAGGAATCTGTTCTGGATCATTTTCTGCTTGATGTCCTTCCTGAGGACCTGAGTAATGCAATATACTTAATAAGTTTGCAGACGACATGGAGCTGGAGGGACTGCAGATGGACTGCACAACGGGATTCAATTCAAAATCATCTTGAAGAAATTTATTGAAGAAATGACTTGCAAAAACCAGAATGAAAATGAATAGGGACAAGTTTAAAGAGCTACACTTGTGCAAGAATGATCACCTGAATAAATATGGGCTGCTGGGGCACCTGGCTACCTGTCAGCTCTTCAAAAAGAAGTCTGGAGTTGTAGCGGGTCATGAGCTGAGCAGGACTCAACCAAGTCATGCTGTTTCAAAAAGGCAGACTCAATACTGGACTATGTAAACAGGAGTGTAAGTTAAAAGGCACAGGAAGATTTTCACCTGCTGTAGTGAGCATTGCTAGGGCATCAACTGGAGCATCATAGCCAGTTTTAACCGATGCCCTTCAAAAAGCATGGAAACTAGTTCAGAACAATCCAGTGGAGACCAACATGAATGATTAGCAGTAGGAAACACGACCTGGGAGGAAAGCCTGAGAGAAATGTGCTTGCACAGCCTAAACAACACAGAGAGAAGATACAGGGAAAAGGACATATACACGATAACTATTCTCAAATAGATAAAAGGTCCCATGAAAAAAAATATTCCTTTTGCAAAACCACGTGCTTAGATTACAGCAAAATTTTTAACTTCACCATTAGCTAAAACTTTCTAGTGGTAAAGCAGTAGAGAGCTAGATTAGATTGTTTGTGAGTAGAGAAATCACAGAATTTCCATCGCTGGAGGTTTTTAGGAAGAGGTGAGACAGACAACTGTCAAAATTCACCTAGAAACAGCTTTTCCTATTAGTGGGTAAAGCAGTGGGCTACATAATCTCTTGACTATCTTTCCAGCTATATATTAAATTTTATGAAACTGTGCTCCATTTATCATTCAATTTTGCAATTTGTTCACATGCTCCCTTTGCGGGCAGTTCATTACATAGAGGCCTAAATCTTACTTGTTTATCGCTTCCTTTCTGTGGATTTTTAGTGTTAAAATTCATGATGGTCCTGCTTTGGCTAGTATACCGCTGTCCTCCTTAAAATTTGGAACTGTCCCACTTACTTTCAGGTTTATAGTCCCTGCTTTTTTGCTGACAACATTTTCCAGTGATCCTACAAAAAAATTCCTCTGAACTGGAAGTTCTGTTATTGCCCTTTTCACTCCTGTGGGGCACACTTTCCTGCCACTTGGAAACTCTTACACAGAGATGCTGTCCTTTAGGTCTTGCATCTTATTCCATGGATCAGCATTATTTTTCCTACGTTGTCTGCACAGAATACAGCTTCATAGACTGTTTTGAGGGACGCTAACTCTTAGCATCAATCGAGACTATGTCACGCCTTTTACATGGTCAAACCTATTTTAACTGTGGTAAATAAAATTAGGAAGGATGAACTAGATCACTGTTTCTATCCCTATCTATGCTATCATTCCTAGATAGATGATATTGAACAGGTACTTGAAAAAAAAGAGTATTTTGAGACTAGATTAATGGTAAGCACATTCAAAATTTTAAGATGACGGGTGTTTGCCTTTCAAAATATAAAGAGGGGAATGATTAGAAGAATGAAGGGTGGCAGCAGGAGCACACTGCTTGAATGTAAATTCATGGTACAGGGGCAGATTTTGTTCATCTTTAAGATTTTCACTGGAGTAAGTTGCAAGGTAAGAAAGAGAATCAGGAGGACCTGATGACTGAGGCCAGCTCCTCCTCTTTTCCTTAACCCCATTCTTCTTAGCAATTCATTCTTAGAGATTTTTGACTTGTGCTCCATTTCCCTAGCAGCAGAGTTCATATGTACTTGATTACTTACACGGGAGACAATTTAACCATGAAAACCTCATATGTGAGGGATTAGCTGAGGGCAAAGTAGGGCTCTTAAACTCTTAATGTAAGTATGGTCATGACAGCACAGTTTGATTAAATTGAAACATTTCACTTAGCAAAGTATAGTTTTAATTCTAATAATTTTAAAGGTGTCAAAAAGGAAGGGGTACTCATTTTACTCGGCACATACTGTCCACATCTGTCTCCCTGAGGGGAACAGTGAACAAACCCTGGAGGGAAAAAACTAAACAATTACCTTTGCTGTACATCACTCATCTTCCGGTATTTGCAATTGTTATGGACACATCTTCATGATGTCTACAAATCCAATTACACCTCATATAGAGAAATGAGGTTAGTGATACAAAGTTTTATCTGAGAGGCAGGACACGCTGTTTGTCTGTATTAAGATAAAATATACTTACAAAAGTGTTAGAAGTTCTCTTTTATTTCCTGCAGATATGAAAAATAATTTATTTGTAATGCCATGCAAATGTTCTTCAAAATACTACTGCCATCTTTTTCACATTGTAACAGTTTCTCCACTGACCATGGTTTTCGTGCTTAATTTTTATGTTTACCATCAGTCATGCAGTTCCAATTGACATATGATTTGATTTTTCTGCTACATAAACCAATTTTACATCATTGTAGTTCCAGGAACTGGGGCTACTCATGCCATAAGAAAAGCACCAAGCCCTTTTTTATTTCCTTTAGTTTTTCTTTCCTAAAGTTCTTGGGCCAGATTCTTTGCTGATTTAATTTTTCTCTGCTGTCTTCAATGCAGCTCTGTTGACTTACTGTATTGGTAAAATTTGCCCTTCATCGTTACAAGTTAACTTTGAAATGAGTCACTTCTTAAAAACTTCTGCTGTTCTGTTTTACTGAAATCTTTCCTCTGGGCTGAACATTTTGAGCTCTCTTCCTGCCCTCATGGGCACCCATGTGATTTGCTAAAATAATTTGTGTGAAATTGCAGGCCCAACTTGCAAGATAACTGCCTAAAAATAACCGCCTTGAAATCAATGGCCGGTCTTAAGAAACCTGGTTTATACATTTTATGTGATGCGATAAATTACTGCTGCACTGTATTAAGAGTTTATACTGAGAGTGACTCAGGTGGATGGTATGAACTGCTTTATCCACCAGCTAAAAATCTGTTCTCTTCTGCCTCACTTCTGCCTTGTAGAGAGGGGAAAAAAGCAAAGTAGACTCCTGGCTAGTTCTGACTTCAGTAACACAGCGAAGAGCCCTGCAAGTGTGTGCAGAGACTGAGAAAGTGTGCAACTGTCACCCTTTTACTATTGCTCACAATTTAAAAGCCAGTCAGCAGCAGGAACAGGAAGAGAAAAGGTCACAAGAGGACAGTGTCCATGGCTAGCATCAGGTTTCAGAGTAGGGACCATAAGGGAGAAAATGAAAAACATTTGGACTTAATTAAGGCACTAATCTGGAAAAATGAGGAACAGTTGAAAGCTGCAGAGTTGGGGCATTCTACAAACTACTTTTCTTGATTGCAAAGTAACCTTGCAGTAGCTTCTGCTACTGAGAATAAGGAAGGAAGAGGTTGGTAGAAACTGTGGCTCCAAGATCTACCCTAGAGCGCTGTTTTTTATAGTGCAGTAGCATCAATAAAGGCAGAGGAGGGAGTACAATAGGAAAGGGGTCTGGGAGAAAATGACATACATCACTTAGAGCTTTGCTCCTCAGTGGATAGTGCTTTCACCTCTTTGAAAATATGTATTTCTCCTAGAAGTAGCTTTTCAGTTGTCATCTTAAATTTTCTGCTAGAAAATTCTCCTTGTGCTTATATATAGTATATAAATAGCAGGTAAATCTTGAGTTATATAAAATAACATTGTCGATAATATGCACATATATTTGCTTGTATTTATCTCAAAAAAAAAAATGGGGGGGAGGTGAGGACGGCTGCACAAAATGAGATGAAAGAAGACTAGATGCTGGAGTCCCTTCTACTCTTTGCAAGGCCTATCTACGCTACAGCTTTAATTAGCTAAAGGCAGGGTATCTGACTTAGTTCCAGTCCTCTGTGTTTTGTCACCAGTTTGGATACAACAGTGCTGAAGAACAAAATTAGGGGACTTTCTTACATTCAGTGGCCTGCCCATACTTCAACCTGAAAAGCACATTAGAAAAACTATAGTTCTGGGCATCCCAGACAGGCAGACACTGAAAATGCTCGACCTCAAAGGCTGTCCTTTCAACTGTAAATTGGCATAGCTATTCATCCGAGTAATGCAGTGCTGCTCAATATGGCAGTGGTATAAATTTACCCATTAGAAGCTGTATGCACATGTATGAGGCTATTGAATAAGCAGGGATTCCAGTTAGATGAGGGTCAAAATAGATGCTGTGTGTCTAAATGCAAAATTTCTTTATTTCTTTATGGCCAAAACAAACACTAAGAAGAAGTGTATTTTGTCCATGTGCAGAGACTACGGTAGGTTTGCTACAAGACTGGGTAAGCATGTCTTATGCAAAACTTTCTATGGAAAGACAGATTTCTAGCCCAGGATTCAGGACAGAGGATGCTCGTGAGTAGGAGAAAAGGGACACAGCAATTATTATTTTAGAATCACATTTAATGAAGGGAGACAATTAATTTTCAGTATAATCAAATAAAAAGTTGGACATTAAACTCTTTCTCCTGTTCTAGTTTCCACCTGCAATTTCTCAGCTTTACCACTTTGAGGACCCCTATGGCCACATCCTTATCTACAGAAAATTGGCTCCATTAAGAATAGAATGATGTTGACTTATATCATATAGGGGTATGGCCCTCAGTCCGGGTATGTCTTCAGTTGAGTGTGGGGCCCTGATTCTCCCATGCATTGCTTCGTACGCAGCTGTCTGGGCAAACCAGCTGCAAACTGTGCATAGAAAGCTGCTGAAGTACCTGATAGTAGCCTGCATCTATTTTGCATGGTAAGTATAATACATAAAGACACGGTAATGCAGAATCTTTTTCCCTCCCATAACATACAGGAAAAGGATGGAGCATTGATGTCTACTGAGGTAAAGAATTATGTAATAACTTGATATTATTAATTGAGAAAAATGAAATATAGCTTATTTTTTAATAAAAATATGTACTATTCGGTAAGGAGACTTAGAAGTTTGTGGGTCTCACAGGAAAGTTCTTTTAAAATTACATTTTGTGGCAATTCTTTCTAAAAATGGCTGTGGCGTGCAGTAAATAGTACAGTTGTTGCTTTGAAAAAGTCTGTGCCTGCAGTGGTATGAAAATAAAATCCCACATCAAAGAGTACAGCACAAGTTAGCCCTGACCCACAGACAAAGGATATTTATGCAAGGATGTATGGGGTTTTTTTGTAAGCAATGCTTTTCCATTTTGTTCTTTTCGAACTGCAAATATTTTTCTCTTCTCTTGTTTTCCCATCACCGGTGAAATGTGTTCCCTCTCAACCTTAGCAGAATACTGGACAGGTGTACTGAAAGGCCCAAACTTGCAATTGAAGGGAATCGTTCACTAGAAGCTGGTAGAGCTTATTCTGGTATCATTTAAACCAGATTTATGCTGATGGAACACCTCTGGGTGAAATCCAGGTCTTTTTGAACTCAGGGCAAAGACTGACTCCAAGGACAGCCAAATGAAATCACCTTACAGAGAAAGCATTGTAAATACCTTTGTTATTTATACACTTGACTTAAGCCAAGTGATCTAATTGTTGATGAATTTCAGTAAAGTACCTCCCAACTGATGCCATTAAAGTCAACTGAGTTAATCTTGTTTTACATATGTGGGATTGGGATCAGGATTTGTCTAAAGATTTTTTTCACCCATTTAAGTGGAAGCAGTGAAACTAAAGGTTCTTATTTACAGCTGAATAAGGATGTAAAAACAAGAGTAGATGTGGGGGAGAAAGGAGGATTACAGTGAAGTTCTCTAAAGTGTCCAGCCTACTAGGGAGCAGCTTCTGTTGCCACTGCCCTCTGCCAGCCTGTATAGTTACATGGCATCCTTATGGTTCCTTTCCAAAAGCCTCATCAAGGAAGTTTATGCCTTTTCTTATGTTACCTTGCTCACCTAGAATATCATCAAGCAGGGTTTCTACTCCTTTTTAGCTCTTGAAAGGGTTGGCACTATTTTAATGTTTGTAAGTGGCATCTGTGCCAGCTAGATGGGAACTCCTTTTCTTTTTTTTAACCTCTACTGCTGTCTGAGGCAAATTTAGCCATAGGTGCCAGGCAGTAATCATTAATGCCCTACCATACATGTGTGTGGACTGCTACAGAGGTCCTGGGCTCAGTCCTATCCTTCAGAAGTAGTACGTTTAGTTCCATCTAGGAGTCACTGAACACAAACATCTAGAAGGCACTGTCAGAGCAAATGAAGCAGAAAAGGTGCTCCCAAAAATCAGCGGACACAAATATCTCCCCTCTGCTTTCTGAAGAGATGCCAGTTCCTCCTGTGTATACACCTGGTAGAGCAGCACTGCTCAAAGAAACATCTCAATCTTCCATGGCAACAAGCCCAGAAGCTGATCTGCCAGCCCCAACCTGGTTAACTACTAGCAGGCAGTAAGTGGGGGTAGCCTGCTTCCCAAAGAACAAGAGCAACCTATTTCTTCTGCATTGTGGACAACTTTCACACTGCTGCTCTGGTGCTGCAACTCTTAGGTGACTTTTAGGACACAGATTTCTAGGAAATGCCCTGTGTCTTTCTGACTATCTGCTATGACCCCCAGTCATCTGAGTTTTGCTTTACCACCTATCCCAGGAGCTCTTTTAGCTGGCTGAGTCCACAAGCATGTCTCATATCATGTGCAGTGATTCCAGAAAAATAGCTCCTGAGTCTTCATCCTCCTGCTCATTCTCCTTTAAGGATATTCCCATGTGCTCAGAAGCCGTATGAAACTACACTGCCAAATGTGTCTGCCTGGATGCCTGCCGATGCATGTATACTCTGATAGACGTGCTCGTGGCACTTAGCCGCATCTCCTACGCTGCCTGTCAGAAGGTCAAAAGCGGCACTGGCAAAATCATTAGGTGCCAGTGGAAGAATCACGGGAGTTGTTAGTTTTAAGTCCAATCTCCAAATTCCTGTAGTTTCTGGTAGGCATCCTAGAACTTGCCATTAGAAAAACCACTGTGGAGTAGCTTCATGGAATACTGAAGGATTTATTCATATAGAAGTAGAGCTGTAGAGACTGTATGATTAACAAGAAAAGCACCTTGACTGTGGGGAGAAAAAGGTGGTATGGGTGCACTTCTGTTTAATATAGTTTAATTACTGCACTTCGAATGAATGAATAAACTAATCCAATGGAACAACCCCAAGCAGACATATCCAGGAACTTCTCACTGATCCCCATGGCATACCCACTCTTTGCATCTTTCCTGTCCATTGTTTAGTAAAAAGGACTTCTAATTTTGTACACTTTATTCTTCAGCCTGTTCCAATTAAGAGTACCCCTACAATCAATTTGTTTCATTCTCTCTTCTGTAGAAAGAAAAGCTTTTATGTTAAAAATCAAAACAGCCCTTCTCCCATATTCTGGTTTTGTATTGTGTATATTCTGGCATCTTGAATTTTACAAATGCAAATTCAGAGACATGATCCCTCTGCATGGGGGAAGGATGTAGTTATTTATACATAACACAGAACATGATTTGCTATGTGTTCCTAGCTAAATATATAAAAATAGACAACCACCAACTCAACATCTCCTGAAAAATTAACATTCTCAACTCAGTGACATTTTTCATTGTGCACCTTCATTTGGCTTAGTATGCTATGCATGAAAGCATCAGACCTGGAATCATTAGTGACAGTAACTAAACTTCAGCTTTTACCTCCTGCTCCTAGTTCTATGTTTTGTTTTGTTTTTTTGTTTTTTTTTTATTATTATTTCAGCTTAATTCTGACTACATTTTCAAGTCTGAAGCATATAATTCATAAAAATATTAAGCCATTCACATACATTAGAGCCTTTGTTTTCTTCTCAGATTCACCGATTTAATCTATCTAGGACCACACTTCTGTCTTAAAAGCTTGAAAATTTTGTACTAAGTGTCAGTATCAATTAATTAGTGATGCTTTAAATAACCTTTTTGTGTGACATTTGGGAAAAACCTGGCGATAGCAAAACTTATATTTTCTCCTTCTTCCTTCCAGGTGTAAATGAAACTTTAACTCCCTCATACTCAGCCTCTCTTTCAGATGCATAACTTATATCCATCACATTTCATCTCCAGATATGATGCTCTGACTCTCAGTTTCATGTAACTTAAATTATGGAATATGGATGCTCATGAATTAAAAGATAGTTGTTGCTTTTTTAGAAGGAAATAAACAGCAGAGTATATGTTATCATCGTTATCAAAGAGAGCTTTACTGAATTTGACTACAGTATGAAACATTCAACTTTAAATCTCAGTAACTCAAGTATGAAAAAATGGACTAATAAAATGCTTTTCTGACCAAAGTTTCATCTATTCCAGTGTCCTATCTCCTAGCAGATATGTAGGGAAGAGTAGCACAAGAAAAACATGTTTCATTGCTTCTTTGGAATACTCTCCCACCTTCCATAATTTGTGGCCCTGGGGCTACCTAACGCAGAGCTCATTTTCTTGCATGTACTAGCCCTCCGTGGATTTTTCTACCAAGAATTTTTCCACTTGCTCTTTGAAGCCAGGTAAACATCTGAACGCATCTGAAAGTATAATCAATACAGTGAGCCAAATGAACCAGCAGCCCATTGAATGCTATTGGTAAGATTGCTTTACGCATTAATTGTAGTTCTTAAATGATGCTGCTTTTCTGCGCTCCTTCCTTGCATGCTAACTGAAAGAAGGTTGCTTCTGTACACATTATGATTAAAATACATCAGCTTTTGGATCTGCTCCGTACTCCATTCTTGTCCATTTCTCATACTCCTTATGTTTCTACAGAGAAATTTAGCTACAGTTAATACATTTTTGTATATTATTATATTATTATTGTATATATTAATATATTATTATTAGAATAGAATATTATAATATGTACTATATAAATTATAGATAGTATACTTGTCATTATTAAGCTAATACCTTTCTTCGGCTTTACTCCACGAGCTAGAAATCCTAGCTAGATTGCTTGTGCCAAACAAAAGCGCCCTCCTCACTTATTTCCTGACCGGCCCCTCTGCTCTGGAACCCGGCGTGGGAGAAAGCAGCCATGGGAGACTTCACACCCCAACAAGCTCTGGGCATGGAAACAATCCCAGTAGCTTTCAAATTGAATGGATCGTTCTCACACCTTGGGTGCATCTACTGCATAATGACCAGGATCTGTCTTACTCCTTTGCTGTCCCCTGTACCACAGATATCATGAGGTCCCTGAGACCAGGCATCTCCTTTCTTCTCTTACATCTGCTAAGTAATTTGGTGAGTGTATTAAATCTCCCTTCATTTGTGTTCTCGTTACTACGTGGACTATAATTGGAAAGAATTCCCTAGGATATCCTGCATCCTTCTTGTGACATATTTTGCCCTTAACCCAGGAGACAAATTACCAAAATGGTCCCATTTCTTTCTATTCAGGACACAGATGTCTTGGCACAGGATTTGCACTGAAGAATCACAGCTCAGTATTACTGGTCTTTTCCTTCCTCTCACTCCTAGACTGCTCATGGTCAAGACCTGGACTGTCACAGGCCTTATAAGCTTCTTTTCTTAACCTGGCTGCTTAAGGAAATGAGACATTTGCAATACTGCTTTTCATCTGTTTGGTTTTCTTTTTTTCTGCCTGTCAGTGCCCTGGTAGTAACATAGGAATCCACCGAGAAACTTCATCTACATCTGAAAGAGGTAGAGTCTTGAAGAAAATTACATTCTTATGGGGTTTGTGGCAATAAGCAGGTAGGGGAGAACAGCCAGCTAAAATAGTGCCATTGCGGGGGATTATTGGACATAAATTGTGACATTATTTTAGGTGGCAGTGGCTGGCTGATGAGCCAGCAAGCTCAGAGCATGCTAGACGTAGCACTGGTGCCCTGTGCAAAACTGGGAGCATCAAGATGGTCCTGAATGAGCCCGAAATGGACAAATGTATAGGAAATCAAGGTTCAAGAATTTTTAAGACTATTGGAATAACTTCTTTTATTGTCTTATGCTATCCTTTTAAGAACATACTGTTTATGATTTTAAAGCTAAAATCAGGCTTTGTGTTTGTATAACTTCTATTTGAAGATCACAATGTACTATATGAGCATTAATTTTCACACACACACCTGAAATTAGGCACTCACTCTGTTAATTAGTAAAACATGTAAACTGGCTTTGCTCATTTAAAGTACAGCTCAAGCTTTTTCTTGGTGGGCCTTATTCACTAATACCTTTTCAATATACCTATGTACAAATAATACATATGAAAAATAAAATAACAGTAAATATGTCAACTATGTAAAATAGCCAGATAATAAACTATGAAAATTATTAGGCTTCTTCACCATTGATTAAAAACTATACTAGTTGGTTTCATATATATGTATGATATTAATCCTGAAAAGAGCAAGTATAAAGAATAATAATAAATTTGGAATGCTTTTAAATGTACTGATTATCTGAGGGTTTCAGAGGACAGGCTTTTGTTTAATCGTATTTCTGGGCTGTTGCCAGGCTGTCACTATTCCCTAGAGCTGAATCTCTGGACATCAGAGGTTCTTCCCTGGAGCTGCATCTGTAGACATTAAAGATTCAGAGTTGTTACATACTTTAAGCTAGGAGAGACAGAGGACTTGGGCCTAATTACAGCTTATGCCCATTTAAGGTTCTTTAAGCTTAATGCAGAAGCTTTGAGGCAAATGAAAATCAGGTCCTCAGTCACTTCAAATGTACTCGCAAAAAAGGTTAAAATTCTGTTTAACTTCCTCTTCCTATCAAAGTCTTGGAAAAAGAGAGCCTTTTCACAACCACCGAGGCACTGCGTGTTTTATCTGAAGTGTGCTGTTTAAAAAGGGTGATTGATTTTTCCACGTTAAGGGCAAAATAGCAGGAGATCTGTGCCTCACTAACTCTTACACACATACCTGCTAGCAACAGAGAAGCTCACTATTCAAATCAAAATGGGATTTCTGGGTTTTAACCGTAGGACTTGCAGGGCTCAATTCCTTTGGCCTTGTCTTAATTTAAGAGCCAGAAATTATTTCCCCATGAGACTTTAAGTTAGACCTTTGCCAAGGGGCATGGGTCACTTGATTGCATCCAGAAGTTTACTCTAAACTTAGCTGGTGATGTGTCGATGTGATGAGGTTTCAGCACATGATACTTCATAGTGACCGAAGCTGGTTCCCATGATTTTTTAATTCAGTTTGGGAATAGGAGTACATAAAATCTGAACATAATTTTCAGGTTTTTATTCCATGTTACACTTTTCCAGAAATGAAAGCATTTATGAGGACCTTTGATTTCTCACTTCTATCTGTAGGCCATAGAGTTATTAATGGAAACGAAAAATAAAACTGCCATGTAGATGCACTGCTGTGAAAAAAATATTACTAATTAAATGTGGAGTAAGTGACTATGATAAAACCTCTTGGTAATATGCCTGGCCACTGTGGGACAAGAGGTCACGCTTCACGTGCCAAGAATGACAGCGTGATGCTACAGGGGTTTGAGAACCAGTCGGAGAGTCAATTCTCTCGTTCAGTGACCTCACTTCAGTGGGAACTGTATAAACACAGAAGTCGACCAAATAAATTCAGATGTATTTATAACTCTCTTGTGTAGTGAAGTACAGTGAAGACAAGGGATGTAGAAATTACAGATTGCCAGTAATGGTAAAAAGAAAACAACAATAAACACAACTTTAAATATATATTATATAGAGCAGACAAAAGAAGAAAAAAAAACTTTCCAGAGAAGACTGCCAATAGCTCTGTGACACTCAGCTTTTCCATACCAGGATCCTTTTCCTCTCTGGTTTGCCTCTAAGAGGAGTCTCCGTCTTATTTAACAATCTAGGCAGAACAGATTGGCTGGGGTCCTCCAAGAAACCTTGCAATAACATTAAGGCTTCCTTGCCTCAGTGCCTAACCAGAAAAGGAGAATATAGTTTTCTTGCTCACTACAGATAAAGTATTCAAATTATTTCTTTAAAATGAAAGAAAGGAAATAATAAGTAAGAACTGCCTTAAGTGGTATTAAAGAACTATTTTAAATTTCTTGAGGTTAAAATGAAGAAAATTTGTCGCAGTCCAGTCTCCCACACATCCTGTTCCCATATATTTTGCAGAGACCTATAGGATGATGTAAAACAAGTCCAGAAGCAACACAGGAGATTGCAATTTTCATTAAAACCATTGGTCTATCTTGTGATTCCAGAGCAATTCCCTCAACCTCAAGTCTGCAGCTCTGCTAGAGGTCTGCCACCTTTGCACTCCCAGTACGTCCTGTGTGAATTGCAGCCTGGGACGATCATCTGCAAGAAGTGAAGACCCAACGAGCAAGTCTTCTGCATTATGAAACTGAAACACAGAGAGGCATTTCCTTGTATTACAGCACAGACATATTGCAAAAACACACACAAATGCAGATTTTTATGAGAACATGTAATAAACCAGCTAGAAAGCTAGTAGTGTATCCTTGCCACAGATCGTGTGTTAAAAGGAAGGCTATCTGTGCAGGGTTCCTGCTCTAGTCACTGCCTTGAAAGGTCTCTGTGAGCTGTAATCTTCATTCAAAGGTTTATTTTTATGAAGCATCCCTTCATCGTCAGTGTAACAAACAGCTTCATGAACTAACTCAAAATTCTAAGCAAAAATAATTTAATCCTTCAGTCTCTGAAGCACAGCATCCTCTATTGCTATACAGCATTTCTAGAATAAGATATATAGTGGTGAAGTATTATTTCCTGGATTGCAGTTAAAAAGGGCATTCTATGCTTTCTTTGGAAAAAGAGGCCATATTTGATTTTTTTCAGTCTTCTAGTATTTGTCCCTCTTTTCAGGCTTCATTGACAGTGCTACAGGAAGTTTTGCAGCAAACCTTTTAACCCCTAGGATGCGTAGTAGCTGGGCTGGTGGACGGACTTACAGCATTGCACATTTTTCAAATGTTTCCTCAACTGCTTTTTAGGAACAGCTGTTTTTATAAACCTTTTGTTACTTCTCAGTTGTCCAACCTTTATGGAAATTTCTTTCCAAATGAATACGAAACAGTCTCTTCACTACTTCCAAATCATTCATTTCTGGCCGCCCCATTTAATCTTGTGCTTATTTTCATTTTCCCTTTCCTCTCTTTATTCTGTTTGCAAAAGCTTATTTTTCCCATATTTTTAAGTATTTCATTTTTTTCCATCCTCCCATTTTAAAAATATTTTTATTTATGTACTTATGTCTCTTATCTTTCCTTTTCCAGAAAGTTCTGCTTTTTTTTTTTTTTTTTTTTTTTTTTTTGCTTCCCATTGCTATAGTTCTTTGTAGAGGCTTTTTAGTCCACAGCAGTAGTAAAAAATATTTTGTGATGCTGACAGAAGTGAGTTTTCTTCTTCCTGCTTGCAAGCCTGCAGGTTTCCTCTCAGTCATGCGGGTTTCCTTGGCTTCTCATTAAGAAAAACAAAAAAAGAGACAAGAACTATGTGTTCTTGGCTTGTCACAGTACTTTATTACCTTGAAGGACAGGGATGAACTTGTTGGGCATAAAATGAAAACTTTAGAACAACCGGCTTGTTTCTTTTTAAAATAATTTTTATTTTACATCACCAGTCAAGCCTTTCATGTTGCTGAAATCTATTGCTGTCTTTGAAAAATCAGTCATCCTAAGCTGGTACAAAATCAGTTCAAAGAGAGATTTTTCTTACTTTATGATTTCTCAGAAGCTTTCGAAAGTGTCACCTCAAAAGAAGGATAATAAATACTTAAAATATGTTCCTACTCTCTTCTATGAAGCAATAATAATGGATATAAATTCTGGCCTTCCACATATCACAACACAAAAGCTATGTTGAAAGAGTATTAGGAGGTTGAGAAATCACATCCTGAGAAGTTAGGAAAAGCCAGCCAGCATTATTTTGGCTTTTGTGCACTTATGCATGATGATACAGTTCTCGATTATGTATGTCCACCTTTTTTTTAAACACAGAACAAAAGGTTCACTAAGTGAGCAATTACCATGTATTTGCTTTCTCTTTATGTCTAGGTGGGTGATCCACCATACAGACCTCAGTTGTTTTGGCTACTGGGCTGACCACTGGCAGTGGTGGATTCTCATCTTCTGTGCAAATGAAGTTGTATGTTTTTGACCTTTAGCCTGCAAATATATGTTACTGTAAGGGGAAATATGAAAATTAAGCATCTTGGATCCATTCCAGGATTCGGAATGGGATGTGTTCTTGTGTGCAAGTCTATTCTGCTTCTTGTCCCTACATTTGATCCTTTGTCCTTCTACCTACTCCTGCAAGTCTATCTTCTCCCACTTCAGCAGATGATTGAAGTCTATCATCTACTTCACTTATGGACCTCTGCCTAGCCTCAGTCTTCTTGTGCAGCCAGTTTTAAGAGGAAATCAAAATCATTATCTGAAAACCTCCATTCGGTCATCCCCTCACAGCAGAGGTACTTGAACTCTGAAGAGCTGGGATTCATCTATTTCAGGTAGACTCCTCTTACAGTCAGAGGAGAAGAAACAGGAACTTACAGGGCACCATTGATCCATTTGGGACACACATTTGTTTCAGATTTTCTTCTTTTTTCTGAGCTGCATCTTTTTAGATCTGCTCTGTTCCTTGGATTTTTTTTCCCCATATGTATTTTACTTGCTTGTTCTGCTTAGTTGATCTGGATCTTGGCTTCTTTATTATCTTAATTGGCATTTCTCCTTTTTTTTTTTTCCAAGAGCAGTGTTTCAGCATTTAAAGGTTTGACAGGTTAATGATGACAAAAAGGAATATACTTAAACCTTATTATATTTTTCAACTTCAAAGAGTTTTCCTCATATTTATTAATGTATCTTTACAATATTTAAGTCAGAATTATCACTGCTGTTTCAAAGCTAGGGGAACTGAGGTGCAGACATTAAAGCCTAACCGTCTTATGTATTTAACAGGTACAAATAGCCAGCAGGAGGCCTAATCTGTGGGAAGCAGGAGAAGTCTGGTACTTAGAGGTTTTTGAAAGCTTGTGCTTGGTGTTGTCCAAGTTCCCCAAACTCTTTAAGTCTGTGCTCTAGTGCAGTGAATTTAAATACCTTAATCATCTTTAAAAAAACATAGTATTCTCAAAGGCTGCTGTAGTATCCCAAACTTAGCTATCTAAACCAAAACTAACCTAAACCATTCTCTACCTGGTCTAAACCAAACTAGTACTATGCAGTAATACCTTACGGCATGTGGGTGGATTTTCTCTAAATGTGATATGAAATTCCACCATGTACAATAAAGTGCAAGAGAGAATAACAGACTAACGATTAATGTTCTAAAACTTCACAGATTACGTGAGGGAGAGAAGTATTACAGTTGTCTGTTCAAGCTGCTCTCCCCATAAAGGCTTCTGTTCAAAGCGCTACAGAAGACAGTGGTTCACCCCTTTATTACAGTGTATTGGCATTTCCACTCGCGCTGATATATGGCAAAAGCATTACTGTGCAAACACCTCTATTGATTTAATTCTGAAAATATACTACATTGCTAAATATGAAAAAATTAATGTGGGCTTTAATACTATGAAATTTTTTTAGCCAGTTTATTACCCTAAACTACTAATACTAATTCTAAGTAGTGCACGTTAATACTGTACATCATAAAATTCTTAATCATGTAGGTATATTCTCCAGTTTATTCTATGTGATAGTCCACTACCACTCTTATAATTTACAGATGACGGAGGAAGAATGTTCTCTACATAATATTTATTCTAAATCATTACCAATGCAATCTTTAAAACAGTATCTCTTTGTCCATTGTAGGTTGTAAAAAGAGAAAGTAATAACTTCATCAGGTATTGTAGCTTTCATTTTATTCTATTGTATTGATTGTTTATTGGTTACTAACTTCTGTTTACTTTCAATTCTAAGTATAAACTCATTCTATCACTTTGCTTTCAAGAAAAAGTCATTCACAAAAGCCTGTAAAATAGAATTGAGATCACCAATACACTTTTCCGTAAAATATTCAAGAAACAGTACTTCTGAATATCATAACCTAGGATGTTGAGGTGCTACTCCACACAAAAAGTTACCTTCAACAACTTACAATGAATTATTTTTCCCAGAATTGTTTTAAAACTTGATATTCCAGATTGACATTAATTACCGCTGCTACAAAGTTTCTATAGTTTATTGTGAATGAGGTTTGAGGAAAATTAATATACTCTCTACTAGAAATAACTGATCTTTCCTGTGAGTACTGAAAGCAGTCTATACTTTTTCACCAGCAACAGATAAATCCATCATAGTATTTCATTATATTTTTAAATGAAAACTAATAGCTGGTAAAGGCACAAACACATTTGCACATCAGAATGAATATTTTGTGTTTCTCCAAGTGGCATGTAATATATCAAGAACCATTGTATGCTCATTATGCCTCGTTTGTAGTTCAGAAAGGCAGTACACATACTGAATATAGTAATGGTTTTGCTTAAGCAACAGTTAAGATTTGTATGACTTCAAAAGGAATTATAATTATTGAAGACCACTTGGAGGATTCACCTTCAAATTCATTGTATTGTATAGGTTCTGTAACTGCAAACCACTTCAGCTTTAGTAGGCACAAAAAGGTGACGAAAGTTTATTTTTAAGCTTCAGTTCCTGCTGAAATTGTAAATTATTTTTAAATGAAGTATTCTGAGCACAGGAACAGTTATTTCAGACACAGAGCCTCCAAGTGGAACACACGACTGAAGGACAGCATCGTATCATAAATGTACCTTGGTTCTGAAATGACTTTGTGCCAGCCTGCCTGTTTTATTCACCTCACATTTCATTTGCCAGGATGAAGTTACTGTATTAATAAAACTGTGTTTATGTTCAAAATAACTAATTCTAATTCACATATATTTTCATGAAATCTGAGTTCAAAAAAAGCCTAAACTTTTAATTTCTTTTTATTGTTTGGCTACACTGGAAAAACAGTTTTCAGGGCCAAAGACTCAGGATATCTGCTTCCTTAGCTGTCGCTTTGCAGTGAGCTGCAGGAACAGATTTTCAGAAAACTACACATATACTTAAAATATATTTCTAATTGTTAGCATACTGTGTAAACCTACATAGTTCAAATTTCAGCTGTAGGTATATGTAGAGGTATATATAGAGAAATGTGGATATTTGGAAGGCATTCCATATTCCTTGTATCTTCTCCCACACTGACCTCTATTTTTGTCATTTTTGGTGCTTTTGGACTTAATACCACAGCAGCATCATGATTCTAAGCACATGATAGCAAAAGACATCAGAATTAAATGCTTAGCCTAACCCTATTTTCCCCCTTTCCCTTGTTCCCACTTCCCAGGAGCTGTGCCAATGCTACTTCACAGATTCTTTATTGCAGCAGTGGCTGGGGTGTCCCTGTCATCCCCTTTTTCCAGCAAAGGGCTACGGCACAATAGAACAGCTGTGCTGAGTGTGGGCTTACAGGAGACGGGGGTGTCCTGGCAGAGAACACATGAGTGAGGAGGTTGCGAAGATGGAGACAGTCCTGCATCACAGGATGACGCTGGAAAAGGAGGTGGCCACAATGCCCAATAATCTTTGAAGCTGTGCAGGCAGAAGTCCTTTTCTTCCCCGCAAGGATCATCTTTCTTGAAGAACAGATGGTTAGAAGAAGGAAAAAAAAAAGGTTCCTTTTTTTTTTCTGAATGTTATGCTTCCCTTCTCTTTTCTCACCTACGTGTTCTACACTTCCCTTCTTTCTTCTGCACCTTCTCACCTCCCTCCTGCCCAACTCGCTTCTCCCTTCAGCCTTCCCTTAAATCCCGTATTATCCTATTTTTGTCACACTTTTATTTTTTTCTCTTTCATAGAATCATTGAATCATTTAGGTTGGAAAAGACCCTTAAGATCATCGAGTCCAACCATTAACCTAACACTGCCAAGTCCACCACTAAACTGTGTCCCTAAGCAGCACATCTACATCTTTTAAATACCTCCACGGATTTAAACTCAACCACTTCCCTGGGCAGCCCGTTCCAGTGCTTGACAACCCACTCAGTGAAGAAATTTTTCCTAATATCCAATCTAAACCTCCCCTGGAGCAACTTGAGGCCATTTCCTCTCATCCTATCACTTGTTACTTGGGAAAAGAGACCACCTGGGCACACTGCCGGCTCATATTCAGCCAGCTATCAACCAACATCCCCAGGTCCTTTTCGGCCAGGCAGCTTTCCAGCCACTCTTCCCCAAGCCTGTAGCATTGCATGGGGTTGTTGTGACCCAAGTGCAGGACCCGGCACTTGGCCTTGTTGAACCTCATACAATTGGCCTCGGCCCATCGATCCAGCCTGTCCAGATGCCTCTGTAGAGCCTTCCTAGCCTTCAGCAGATCAAGACTCCCACCCAGCTTGGTGTCATCTGCAAACTTACCGAGGGTGCACTTGATCCCCTCGTCCAGATCATTAATAAAGATATTAAACAGAACTGGCCCCAGTACTGAGCCCTGGGGAACACCACTTGTGACCAGCTGCCAACTGGATTTAACTTGGTTCACCACAACTCTTTGGGCCTGGCCATCCAGCCAGTTTTTTACCCAGTGAAGCATATGCCCACCCAACCCATAAGCAGCCAGTTTCCCCAGGAGAATGCTGTGGGAAATGTTGTGAAAGGCTTTACTAAAGTCCAGGCAGACAACATCTACAGCCTTTCCCTCATCCACTAGGCAGGTCACGTTGTCATTGAAGGAGATCAGGTTAGTCAAGCAGGAGCTGCCTTTCATAAACCCATGCTGACTGGGCCTGATCACCTGGTTGTCCTGTACATGCCATGTGATGGAACTCAAGATGATCTGCTCCATAATATCCAATCTAAACCTTCGCTGGCGCAACCTGAGGCCATTTGCTCTCGTCCTATCTCCAGCCACCTGACAGAAGAGACCACCACCCACCTCACTACAACCTCCTTTCAGGTAGCTTTTGTAGAGAGCGATGAGGTCTCCCCTCAGCCTCCTCTTCTCCAGACTAAACAGCCCCAGTTCCCTCAGCCGCTCCTCATAAGACTTGTGCTCCAGGCCCCTCACCAACTTGGTTGCCCTTCTCTGGACACGCTCCAGCACCTCCATGTCTTTCCTGTAGTGAGGGGCCCAAAACTGAACACGGTACTCGAGGTGCGGCCTCACCAGTGCCGATACAGGGGAACAGTCACTTCCCTGCTCCTGCTGGCCACACTATTTCTGATACAGGCCAGGATGCCGTTGGCCTTCTTGGCCACCTGGGCACACTGCCGGCTCATATCCAGCTGGCTGTGCTCCCCTCTGACCCGGTCCTTGCAGGTCCCTCACGCCCATTTCCCAGAACCACTCCTGTACTTTCCAGAGACTCCTTTTTCTAACCTGCCTCCCCACAATCCCCAATCCCACGGGCCCTAACCCGCAGCACGAGGACAGTCTGTTGTGGGGCCGGCTGGGAGCCCAGCTCCCCCCACACCAACGGCTGGTTGGAAAGGGAAGGCCTCGGTTCAAGCCCAGTGGTGCCTGGGGAGTCCGCCATGTAACCCTGCATCCCGGGGGCTGCGAGGCTAAGGCCCGGGCGCGGCCCGCCGTCCCCGCTGCCCCTCTCCCGCCCCGCAGCAGCGGCCGCCGCTTTCCCGCCAACACCCCCCGGCCGGCGGTGGCGGCGGCACTGCGCCTGCGCCGCGGGCGGCCGGGGCGGAGGGGGGAGGCAGGCCGCCCACACCGCCTTCCCGCGGTGTGTGACGCCACACCGCGCCGTCGCCGTGACGTCGCGGAGGAGTGACGCAGGCACGCAGAGGGGCGCGTTTGTAAGTTCCCTTCCCGCCGCCGCGGCGGCGGCCGCGGCTCGGGGTGGGTGGGGGCGGGAGGGCGACGCCGGGGACGGCGCGGGGCGCGGCCGCACCCGCTCCCTCCTTCCCCCGCCCCCGGGCCAGCGGAGCCAGGCGGCGGCGCGGGGCTGGGGAGGCCGCCCCGCTGGCGGCCGGGAAGTAGGAGGGCAGCGGCGGCGGCGGGGCAGCGGCTCCCGGCGGCAGCGCCGGGCGGAGGTGGGCGCCTCTCCCCGGCCCGGCCCCCGGCGAGCCCCAGGGGCTCCCTCGCCGGGCCCTGCCGCCGGCGCCCCGCGCCTCCGAGGCCCTCGACTCGCCCCGTCACAGGAAAGCGGGTCCCGAGCCGGCAGCTGGGCCGTGCCGTGCCGCGCCGCGTCGCCGGCCGGCGGAGGGAGGGCTCGCCCCCCTGCAGCGGCGCCGGCTGGCAGCGCGCCCGCGGGCCGCCGAGGTGCTGTGCGAGGCCCGCTCGCCTCCGAGCGGCGGAGCGCGGCCCGCGGGGCGCCTGCAGCGCGGGGCGCCTGCAGCGCTGGGCCGGGCGGGCCGCTGAGGCGGGTGCCCGGCGCTGCGTGAGCACAGCGCTGACGCGGGCAGCCGGGGGTCCCGTTGTAGGTGGCGTCTGCCCCCGCGAACGCCGAAGAAGCGGGAGGGTGTGACCGCGGTCATCAGACGCGGCGTTATAATAAAGGTCTGCAGAAAGGCTCTGTATTACTGGCTTCTGCCAGTCGCGAAAGTTACTTCTGCCGCTCACTTACACTTTTTTTGGTACACGTGGCCGTAAAACGTCGCATATGTGAGGGTTGGCGGTAGGTGCCCTCAAGTTTTGTGACGCTGAGACGTGGAAGCGTTTGGCTCCTGTGAAATCCCCCTGCCAGCGTGAGTCAGAGCTGCGCGCGGAGCTCTTGACTCTTAGACCTGAGCCTTGTTTCGTAAACCTTGCTGCTGCTTCCATAAAAGTACAAATACTATGTGCAGTCCTCTCGGGCTCCTGAGGTTATGGGAGGAACCTGGGAGCTGAAGGGTTTTCGTTTGTTCGGTGGCTGCAGAAGTGGATGGCAAGGGATGGGTGTAGTGTTTGTGTATGAACGGTGCTGAGGCCTGCCGGCTCATGAATCCGTTAGAACTTTATGTATTGGTAATAATGAAATAAAGAATATATCCCAAGGTCTAAGTGATCTGATGTGACTGGCGTTGGCAAAATAAGGAGGGAAGTGTGTGAAAGCAACGTAAGAGAGTTTTGGAAAGACTGCTGTAATGTCTGCAGTGTGGCGGATTCGAACCAATGGGAGAGACTGACTTGTTAAATTTGTTTTGTCCGAAAGTCATGCTTTATTAAAAGACTTACCTAGTTCTATGCCTGAATTAAAATTGACGTGATACATCTTACCTTTTATTGGCAGTTTTTTTCTCTTTGGTTCATACTGCCTTGTGCTCAGTTCCTTTCTTTTTCTCCATGTTAATTAACTATATCTTGTTGAAGCATTTTATTGTTTGTGTTGAAGCCTCAGTCAACAGCCTAGCCCTTAAATACTGTGTAGTTTAGCTGGCTTAGTTTAGAAATTATGGTCTTGAATTTGCTTGTACTGATTTATTTGAACCTGTAATATGCTGTTAAAAATAGTCTTTCATATTATTATTCCATAATAAAAAGGAAGGAGGAGGATAACAAGATAAATGTACCTCTCCCTTGGTTCACAGTAGTTTCTGTGTGCAGTTTTTTGGTTTTTTTCACAGGGCCATTCAGCAACCAAAATACTGAGCTGCTTCTTTTTTCTTTTTTTTTTTTTTTTTTTTTTTTGTCTGACCTTATTGTAGCTAGTTATTTTTAGTACTAGTTTAAGTTAATTTTTTTGAAGTTATTTTTATGCAAAGCAAAATACATATTTCAGGGATGAGTGCATATTTTTTTCTGCTTCAGTAGCTAGAAGAATTGGATTTTTTCAAACTTAAAGTTTGTCAAAAATCAGAAAGGAAAAGGAGGGAAAAAAGCTTATGACAGTCATGGTGTATGTTAAAAATATTTTTTTGTGATGATCTGATACAATGTTCTTAATGTTTAAAAAATATTGTTGGGTAATGATAACGAGGATCAGAAGAAAACTAGCGCTATGGTGTGGTTCAAATGTTTTTAACTTTTGGGCAGGCTGTTAAAGTAACAGATTGTGGAGTAACTAGAATTTTGTAATTAAAATATTTTTCAAAGCATTCATGAAGGAAATACTAGTTTCCTATGTATCCCCTACATCTAATTTGTGGGAATATCAGAACTAGCAACGACAGTGACGGCATATGGTGAAATATTTCTTTCTCACATGAAACTTAGATATATATATAGTGATTTTCATACATATGTGTTTTTGACGTACAGGTTCAATGATTATGCTGCATTAGACGGAGTGTTCTTCATCTGTGACTTGGGGTGTTTCAAGGATTTTTGTGTGCAGAGGTAATATGTTATTTATGGAAGTGGCTTAATGTTTCAAATGTTTATATGAAACTGGTGATGGTTTCATGTATTTATTTGCACCTAATGTGGTAAATGTTGTCCAGTCAAAGTGAAATGCTCAAAAGGTGAAAGCACAACTTTGATCTGAAGTTGGCTGAAAATATTACCGCAGTTACAATTATAGAAACTCACTGAGTTTTAAAAGTACATGGTAAAATCAGGATTACGTGAACTTTATAAGTTATTTTAGCCATATTTATTCAAATATTTATTATTGCAATTTCTAATCTGAACCATACTGTTCATGTATGGTAAGCCTCAGAGGAGATGCCTCTTGTTGTATTGAGGGTAAACATGTTGTAGTAGAATTCTTGTTTGTTTACCGCTTTCTAAAATGTATGCCTCTTTAATATAGTTTTCTGTCCTTTGCTAAATACATTTCCTGAGATATTGGGACTTTCTGTTTTTTGTTTTCCTTGAAATAGGAATTAAGATGGATGAAATATTTTACTGGCCATAGCAGCAGCAGGATGTATAAGGTGGGTATGTTGAAAGAATATGGTTAATATCCTTGCAGAATATTTTAGTTTTTGAGTCTATGTCTGTCTGAACACAAAGAAATGACATACAGTAAGCTAGGGTTCTTTCCAGTGGTAGATGTAGGTAGCTTACCTACTTTTGATTGTGGTAAGCTGCTACCGGTTTAGCACAGGTTACATGAGTAGACGCAGACAGCCTTAGGTAGCTGATGCATTTTAATTTTGCATCCTTTTAATGGAAGCTTTTCAGTGTGTCCTTTCTCTAAGGTTTGTATGCTTTTTCTTTTGTAAAACTGGACTGAGAAATTACCACAAAGTGTTTCGGAATCCTGTTTTCAGTGTTCTGGTTAAATGTGATCAGGGAAGAAAAAGATTCAGTTGCCATCTATGTACTTCCCTTCTTAGGAAGACAATTTTTGTCTCTGTGTTTGAGTTGCTGTTTGTTGGTTTGTTTGTTTTAAATTCTTTAACATCATTGAGGGTGTACTACAGTGGAAGTGTACTCCAATGAAACTAATTGTTTTCAGAATTTCCATGAAAGGTATTAGTGGGTCAGCAGCAGTAAAAGATGTTTTGATACTCATCCTCATCTACAGTCAAGTTAAGATTTTGTCCTTATTTGCTTAGACTTAATGCTTCATGTTATCATTATAATTCACTTACAGAGATCCAGAACAGGTTTTTACTTAAAAAGATCTCTTTAAACAAAATTTAAAACATGCACACATATTTTTACAAGACTAACATTGGCAAATAAGAGAACAGGGATGCTTGAATAATAGTTCAGCACTTTCTCATGAGGTGTATTTGCATGTTGTTGTTACCAAAGTTGAATGAAATGCAAACTTCCTCACAATGTAATGATTAAAAATAATATATACGGTGTAGATATTTAATTTTTTTTTTTTAATATTTTGAAAATAAAAAGTAGTGATATTTTTTTGATTCCATGCTTTCTCTTGTTGGTGTAACAAAGAAGTTCTTACTGTCAGCTTAAAATGGCATTTGGAGAATGCTGACTTCTTTGTATTGTGTTTGCTCTGTATTACTGTTGGTCTTGTCGTCACCTTTCATGAAAACACAAACCATCCTATTCTTCATGTGATATTTGCTAATTAAGTGTGTCTTTGACTTATTACAGTACTATGTTTGCAGGTATTGGTTTGTCCTTAATAAGCTGATTAAACATAGTATAAGTAGTATTCTAGCATTATATTTTCTTAAAGGACTGATTTTGTGGGTATTTATAGTGTAATTAAATGTTGTAGGAAATGTTATCATGGTTTGTGGAGCAATACATCTTAATCTGATAATTCTTTGCAATTAATGTAAAAAATGTAACCAAAACACCATAAACCTAACTGTGGTAGTACTGTGTATTAAACAAGGATATGGAAGTGCATAAATTAAGGAGACACCATCTTTGATTTGTCACTTCAGTCTTTTACCATTTTAGGAGAGAACTATTTCCTCACCTAAACTGTGAACTATTCTTTTTATCATTGGTTCTTTCTTGCTTCTTTTTGAAGGGCATACAGTACTAAAAGCCTTGCCTGAACGGAGGCTAGCCAGTGTCCTGATACCAGAACAGGCTTAGTATTGAGGCAGGCAGGAGTATTCTTGTGGCTCGCTTGGGTGTTTGCCGGGAGTAGCAGGGCCAAAAGAGATGGAAAAGCAGCTTGGAAAATTTGTTTGATAGGTATAGGAGTTGTGGGGTAAAGAAACCACTCCTGGCAGACTCACTAGGACCTATCAGTGAAATTGGTTTGGGACATTATGTGGCTTCTAAGTTACAGTTTCCTGGAGAATTTTTGCTGTTTGAGTTTGGCTGGCAGATCAGTCAGAGCAATGTTTCCATACTGAATCTTCTCTGTGAAGTCCTGCGTTATCAGTAACTGAAGGTTGAAATGTCTGTAGGAAGTATTTAATGGTTTTACCTGACGCAAAAGCAGAAACCAAACCAAACAAACCCTTAAAGGTGTGTCGTCTTACTTTTTGGTGCATTATTCATCTTTTGTAAGGGACAATTGCAAGGCACTCTTTCCTTCTCTTCTAAGGACCTTTCCCTTTTGTCCCCTTTGTTGTCCCTAGGGACAACATTCTGAAAATGATGCATAGTGACAAATTACAGCTTAGACTGATGTAATTTCTGTTGTACCCGTGCTTCTTTGCCACTTCGCTTATATATAAATGTTTGTGGTTCTTTTGGGTGAGCCATAGAAAATAGGGATGTTCCTGTTACTGATTTGTATAGTTTTGAGCACGCTTCAGTCTTCTGCGTGTCATTGATTTTAAATAGTGATGATACAAAACTTCATTTTGGTGTTTTTTTGGCTGCTCTTGACTGGTTAGCCTACCTAAGTGAGCTTAACCAGTCTGCCAATTTTCTGTGCATGCCTGTAGTCTCAGATTTATATCAGGCTGCTGGGTCAATGAAGTAGTGCTACATACACCAAGACATGAGCTTCTGACAGTTCTTCGACTTGCTCAGCTCAGTTGAAACCGAAGAGGTGGTGAAGAAGTAAGGTTCATGTTTTTAGGAAGCAAGGCAGTGAAGTTTAAATATTGGCATTCAGTCCAACATCAGTCACTGCTAATGATATGTACTGTTCTAAAGGTAAAAGTGTATGAACCCCCAAAATACTCTTAGGGAATCAAAAAGGATCAGTCTATAAAAACCCGCATAGTGCTGTTGTGTGTATATAAGTGTGCTCTGTGTATGGTGAATCAAGCACTTTGAAGTTATCAGTCTACTAGTAAAATGTCCTATATTAATAATACGGATGTTCAGTGGGTTTTATTGCTTTTGTTATCAACACATTTTGAGGCTTTATTGAAGAAGGAAAACAAATTGGTATTGGATTTAGAAAGAAGGGACTGTTTTGTATTACAGGACTGAAACTGAGACCACCCAAATGCCTTCAGCTGGTTTTTGTTATTTTCACAAATAGTTTGTTCTTTTAGCAGAGTGTTTAAGAACAGAGAGTTGGGTCACTCACTCTATTATGTTTTTCCCTAAATGGCAATATTAAACAAACTTTACAATACTGTTCATGATTGAGAAAACAAAAATCTTATACTTTTGATTCTCTTGTTATTTTTCTCTAGAAGCTAAAAAACTAATAGGCAGTTGTGATGTCAGATCTTCAAATGCACCTTTTTCTTGGAAACTTTTGTCTAGTTTTGGCTGGATATGTACACCTTAAGGGCTGATATAGTATCTATCATATTTATGATATTTTAGTAGGTTAATTCAGGTATGTTATGTTTTCCGTAGTTCTTGTAGGGTAAGTGGGATGTAGAATGTTCTTGTCTTCCATATGTACATGTGTTACATTTTCTATTAAAGTCTTAATTTTTCAAAGGGCAAGTTTGCTGTATTACATTACAGACTTGCTCTTGCACCGAAGCATACTTGGTGCCTCATTGAAGGCCTAAAGGTGAAAAGTCCACATATCTGCAGTTTAGGGCAGTTACTTTTGCTTAATCTGTGTTTATGTTTTCTTGTAAACCAGTGAGTTTCTTTCTGGAAGGATATCCTGATGGGCATATGACAAAGATCTGTGGACTGTAATGGGTGAGATATGAGGAAGAAATTATGCTGAAGGACAAAAAAAGCAAAGACTACCTGGCCCGAAATGATAAGTCTTCACATGTTCATAGTGTCATATATTCAAAGTAGGGGCCTGTGTGTTAAGAATTTTGTTTCTCAGAGGTCTGTTAACTTCTGATATCTGTGTTTGTACTCACAATCAGAGTAAACAAAGTGTGATGGAGAATAGCATGGGGAATAAAATGCTATGGTAAAAATCAGTTTCTGACTGTCATATAGCATGCCCTCACAGTGTATGTGGTGCTGGGTGCCTCCTCTAAAAAGGAAGGTGTAGAGGAGAGGAGATTCAGAGGAAAGGCTAAAAGAGTGATCTATGGGGATGGAAGTTTGCTTGTATAAAGAGCAATTGAAAAAAAAAAAAGTTAGATTGTTTAGCCTTTGAAAGGCAATGAATATGATGAAACATAACACAAGTACACAGAATGATGAATGGTTTGAGAAAAGTAATTCAAGGGCTTTTGTTGGTTCATGCTGTAAGAGTAAGGGGACATTCTGTGAAATTAGGGTGGCAAATGGAGAAAGGAAACTTGAGAGGATATATTTCTTAATAAATTGATAAGACAGTGAGCTCTGCAAGTGATAATTTTAATTTTGGAAAATTCTAATAGAAATTGGATAATTTAGAGTGCAAGAATATTTACACAGGCTCAGGTTACCTTTTTTCCTGAAATAATATAATCCCTCAGCTTTTTGTCATTTATAAGATTATTTTTTCCATCATTGTTTTTAATAAAGCTCATCTAAAAACTATGTATTGATGGTGGGAGTAAAGGAATTAAGTTTGTCCCTGGTTTCTTTACAGCAGAAATGGTTATAGAGTCTCACTAATTTGTTTGTTCTCTATCACTGTTAGGTTATATACCTAGGTGAAATACCTACTACGTACTCTCTAGTTCTCTTGGTAGTATCCACTGATTTACTTTGTTTTTCTTGTAAGTGGGGACATTGAGGAAGAAGTTTTCGGGAGTAACATTGGGGTCCTCATCAACTTGGAGAGAATTATGTAGGGCCATTGTTTTTGTGACTTGCCAATAGTGAGACGCTGTTGTCTTCAGCTTTGATTTTTCTGTTGCCTGGGCTCATGCATTAAGTAGGTGTTCCTGCAGTAATTTAATCCAAGTCAGTACACAAGTTTGTTGTGTACCTGGAGCGATGGAATATTTAAGGAGAGTGAGATGAGCTAACACTGGCCTTGTGTGTCTTCCAGCCAACTTCCAGCAAGTATGTAAAAAGTCGTAGAATGTCATAGAAAATAGCAGTGGGGGTATCTTGATTAAATGAGCATGCTTGTCGCTCTGCCAGTCTTTTCTCTTGGCATGGTTCAAGTCCTAGAAACTGTTTGCTTTCAGTCTATCAAACTCAAACACAAAACTCTATGATAAAAGCATGAAAAGCACTGTTCAGCAGGAAAAGACTACAGAATCAGCTTTTGCTTATTCACACTGAAATGTCCTTTTTCACTCCATTTAATGGAGGCTGCAGTTTTTACTTTTGGTGTGTTTAGCAACAGATTGACTTAAATTTGTTGTATTTGGCTCTAGAGCAGCAAAGAGCAGATGTCAGGGAGGTGCCGTGACAGGAATAAAAAGATTCAGAAGGCTTGTGGGAACTTGGGGGGTGAGAGGGAAATCTTCCTCCTATTTTTTCCCTGCTAGAATCCATATTCTGATATTTAGAGTTGGCATTCGGTTCAAAACTTGCCATGCTGCAGGGGTTGGTGCTTTGACGCAGGCATTCTTTCCCACAGCTCAAATTGTGGAAACAGAGTTTACTTATAAAATAAAATATGCCTGTGAAATTATAATTGATACCTTAATTATGGAGAACTTGCCTGAAAGATGGTAGCTTAGTGACCTGTGAGATGTTTTCCTGGCTTAGAATAGCCACGATTTATACTGAAACATTTTCTCTGTATGAATCTTAAAAACAGACTTCCCCTGTCAAGGCAGAAAAACTTCAGTAACTGAGAGGTACTCTGTGAGGGATGATAAGCCTAAAATAATGGTCAGCTTTTAAACATTAAAACATTGGAACATCTGAAAAGTAAGCTTTGCTATTTGGGGATTGTCGCTATTTGAAAAATACGCATTTAAAAGCCACCACTACATGTTGCCAGTCTTTGCATAAGCAGGTGGGTGCCAGATGCATGTGGGATCCTGGAGAAGTTTGTTGCTTTGGTTTATTTCTTTTCACTTTTGTAATGAGCAGAATGCTTCAAAAGTTAGTGGCTGCTTTTTTTTTTGCCCCCCCCCCCCCCTTTTTTTTTTTAAGGTTGGAAGTATTTTATCTTTGCCTTGATTAAGGGGCCATTTCTGAAAACACCTTGTGTAATTTGTTAGTTAGAATTATTTTTTTCTTTATCTTTCTCACATGTTTTTTTTTTTCACTCATCATCTACCTGGACTTCAAGAATATATATTGCCACAGTATAGTTTATAGATTATAAAAACATAAGTGTGATGTAATTTGCAGTAATTTTGATTGCAGGTTGCTATATTTGAAAGTTGTGCCAATTCTCTGTTGTCTTACATGTATAATGATGTACTTAGAGCCTGAGGAATTTTTTTTTTCCTGTGATGAAGAAGTGTTACTCGTACAATAACCTGGAGGGGAGGATAGTAATAAATCTTCTGCTTTTCCTTGAGATGATGCTCCTAATCTTGTATTAGTGTTTTAGAAAACCATGTTGCTTCCTGCTTTGGCCTCCTTGCCTCCTTCATATTCTAATGGTGATTGTAGTAGCTCTTACCATTTTCTGGAGAGATGGGATTTGAAATAGAAGGAATGTATCTTATTGTGCACTTAATCAGAATATAATAAAAAAGTCTGACTTTTTTTAAAAAAGCAATTAGTATAGTGTGGTGAGTTGTCAAAGGCATCATATGTGTAAGATACGTAATGTATGTGCTCTGTTCTCTTCAGGGCTTACAATGTCATGACTGGAGTATGCTGTCCAGATTTGAGAACAAATCTTCCCATATTTTTTGCTGCTGAACAATGTAAATGCACTGCTGCAAGAAAACAGGACAAACTAGCTTGCCTGTTAGCTGTAGCATGTTGAGTTTCTCGGTTAGGTAGCTAATTTCAGCGGCTTGAAAGTGACAAGCCTGGGAATAACTGTGGTCAGAGCTGCTCTAAGAGGACTGGGTGAAGCCTTTTTGAATTCCTAAATGTAAAGGAAGCCGGGTTTGATCAACAGCTGCTGTGAGGGTTACTCAGGCAGTAAGTCCAGTCCAGTGCAGGATTTTGCACTTCTGACCATTTTAGGGCATATTCTTTTGCTTAAGGTGAGATGCTGAAACTGTGACAGAGTTTGGTGTGTTTGATTAGCATCATTTATGTCTATTCTGTACTCAATTTCTTCCAGGTATTTTTCACCTGGCTGTCAAATTACTTTGTTTACTGCAGTGTCTGAAAGACTTTGTGACTACGTAAAAAATGTTAGAAAAACTGGTAAATTATGGATTCCGTATTTAAAGACTTTATTCTAGATCATTTAGTCATAAATATTTGTAAGGTTTCTTTTACTTGGTAAGATTTCACTTTAAAAGAAGCATGAAATTGTAGATTCCATTTAGGCTAGATCAAGATCTGCAGGGATCATACCCATTGTTTTGTTGGGTTTTGCTTTTTTTTTTTTCATGGTTTCATGCAAGTATTAAACCTACATTTATGTACTAGCATGCTGTGAAGATAGCTGTATATTGCAAGGAGAGCTGGTTTGAGATAATGTTGCCCAGAGAGGCTATAGATGCCCCATCCCTGGAAGTGTTCAAGGCCAGATTGGATGAGGCTTTGAGCAACCTGGTCTAGTGGAAGGTATCCCTGCCTGTGGCAGGGGGTTTGGAACAAGATGATCTTTAGGGTCCCTTCCAACACAAACCATTCTATGATTCTGTATTATTAAGGTGTAATTGATCTAATTCACTGTAGAAGTTTTGAGACCTTTTTGAAGGTGTTTTGCATCTAAGAATCTTCAAACACTTTGTATGTAATATTGATATTCATTGGAAAGTGACAATTTTTTTCAATTTTGAGACACAAAAGCTTATTTTCATGTTCAAGATTAAAGGAGAGTGAACTTCTTTTTCGCTTTTAAACTGCACTTACAGAAATGCAGGTATCTGTGAAAGATTTAGCTGATCAACTTTTGAGAAGCAGAAAAATTCCTTAGACTAAGAATGCTGATAACTAAGTTGATGGAAACTCCTAGCTATAGAATTGGTTTGTTCTGCATATGTCTCTTCCTGTTTCAGGAAGCTGTTCATTTCAGAAAAAGGCAAAAAAAAAAATCAAGAATTCTAAAATGTTTTTGACAGAAGTGTGGAGTAATGGGCTTTAATTGGACCATCAAAAATGCAAACCAAGGAAACAGAGTAATGGCTTGATGGTGATATCTAATAATTTGCAAAGCATCTTCCCCCTAGAAAACAAAAAGTAAAAGAATCATCATCATTTGGATAGTGGCTGTACCTATATACTATTGCAACTGCCCCATCTTATCAGGGAAATAGGACAGGCTAAGTAGCCCAGGTCTTACAGTGCTTTCTTGGAGGATATTGACAAAGAAGAGTTTCAGGTTTTCTTTAGCAGCCTCTCTCTCCAATACTTGTCTGTGAATGGTGTAGTTATCTGATAATTAAGTGTTTGGCAATTATATTTAGAAAGCTGCTTCACATTAGGAAGAGGAAAATGTTTAGTGTATATATTTGCAGTTAGGAAGAGACTGTGGGGGAATATTAACACGTGTTGAGTTGACTGACTGTAGATGCCCCCAAAAGAGGAAGTTTTAAATTTCTGTTGAAATCTGGTTGTATTACAAATAATTGTATTTAGAAACTTAATAATTTTCAAAACTAGTGTCTTTGGAATTCACTTTTTCATTATAAAGTGGGTTCAAAGGCCCAGAATATGACATTCTTTACATTCAGGTTTTTAAAGTTAATTGTATTTCTTTCTGGAAATAAGATGAATGCTAGCAACCTCTCCATTAAAAAACATTACTAGTACTGTTACATTACTAGTTTTCAGATACAAATTCTAAAGAGGTTCTGTAAAGAGCAGATGTGGTCAGGTGGAAAATGTTGTTGATTTGCAAAAGAATCTTATATTAGCAGTGCACACTATTGTGAGCTATAGTGCTGCTTCAGGGTCCAGCAGATGAATCAGTTAGAATTTTATGTATTGAAAGGAACACTCAGCTTCTGACATGTTGCCTACACTTGGGAGGTACAGGAAACACTTCCCAGTGCTGTTGCCATCAACTTGTTTGCATCGTAAGAGTCCTTGTAGTTAGTTTGTGGCTTCTAACAGACTTCAGACTGGTCAGTTCACCTTGCTGAAAGAAAGGCAGCTCACTGAAGAAGCAGGGGGGCAGTATCACTGGAAGTATTTTTGCTTTACATGTACAAGTCCTTTGAAGACAGAATATCTTGCAACAATATGGAAATATTTTTCTGACTAATCAACAAACGTTATGTGCTGTGGATAGATTTGTGTCGAGTTTATAGCTGTCAAATTTAGTGGCTCATCTACTATTGCAGGTTTTTTTGGCTAACATCTTGTATGGATATTGTACCGCTGAATATTTAATCTGCTGTGGAGACAGACAAATTTAGGAAAAGTGACTTTAATCTCAGAAGAACGTGTATTGACTGGGAGAGTTAGTTCAGTTTGTTTTTGCAAATCACCAACCCTTAGAAGTGGGATTAAGTTTAGTGCAGGAGAAAAATGAACTTTGCCTTTGTCTCCAGAATGAGGTCATGGTGCTTGTCTCTTTTCAGCCTACATCTCAGTAAAATAATAGAAAATATAATTGTTTCATATTTCAGTTTTATCTCCTGAAGAATGGGAGTTAGAGTTATTTGTGTAGGCCATAGTGTCAGCAGTGACTTTTTGGCCTTCTTGATTGTTACTTCTTTACGGCACCGTATCTGCCCTGTTTGCATGCCCATGCTTGAAATTCTCATGTGCTTCTTTTGTATTTTATTTTCTTTTTTTCTCCTCGATTTTATGTTTTAAGCGATTCCCCTGAGCAGGTAGCTGAATAGACTTCAGTCATGCAGGATTTGGTTGTGCATGTGGCGTTAGTGATGGCAAAGGCCCGTCTTAGATGTGAAGGCAAGGAAAAGGAAACAAAATAGAATCCCACACAACAGAGGAGAAAAGGAAGACTTTGGTAGCAAAGGAAGGTAGAGAGTAACATCTGAGTGACAAGGTGGAAAAAAAGAAGCTAAAGTGCTGGTATAGAGATGCACTGCAAATGCAATGTGTGATGACGCTGTTCTGCGTGTTGTTTAAATAAATAAGATAATGTATTGAATTTTTTAATCATAAAAGTATCTTTCTATCTCATTTCTGGGTAGATCAAATATACACTAATACTCATTTTAGGGGAGCTTGTTATTTTTGTTTACTATAATGAGAATATATTAATCATAGTTTTAATCAACAAATTAATAAAAAAACTAGTGTTTGATTGCTTTATTGCTCATCTCTTGTCTGATCAAGGTTTTGTGCTAATACTTAGCAGCATTGTCTGTTGGTAGATATAAAGGAATACAATTTTCGTTAGTGGGGAGCTTAAAAAAAGTCTCTTGCTTCATTAAAATAGTTCCTAGTCTGTGTGAAGAGCATGCATGTATGATCACTGTTCATTTTCCAAAATGGCACTTGAAGGCTTTGTAACTAGATTGAACTACAGTCAGATTACTCAAATTCCCTTGTGTCCCTAGAGAATAGAAATTGCTTCACCAACAAATACATAGGGTAGCTTGAGCCCATTCTGTTGAGCTGTGGGGTTTATTTCAGAATTTGGGAGATTCATTTTTATGGAATAGATAACTGAGAGAGTTAGCATTCTTGCTTGGATAATGTAGTATTTATTTTGGAAGGAAGTTTCCCATGACTAAATAAGAACAAGATGTTTGACCACCTTCTAGGGAGGAGACTGTTTGGTCAGCATAAAATTCAAAGAAAAAATTCAGAAGAGGCAGCTGACCATTCTTACATGGTGTTTGAAATGTTTTCATGTTTCTTCTGGGCTTTAATTATACTGCATGTACATGGCAAGAAGAAAGACCAGAGGTTTTGTTCTTTTCTTGGAAGTAGAGCTTTATCACATCATTGGGAATTTATAGCCTAGTAATATATAGTGCTTTTTCCATTCCTACATTTTGCAATTGGTTTGTACAGCCTCATAGTTTGGCAGCTGAGAGCTCACTTTTTCATGATTTTTTTGGCATGAAAGGGTTACTGTTCACATTTCCTGTGTAATTCCTTCTGATCTTGCTGGGCTGTAATTACTTTCTTGATGTTAAACATTCCCAGGCTCCTATAACCTTCTAGCCTGCTTACACTGGCCAAGTTTGTCCCAGGTGATCATGTGGGCGAACCTCCTGTTTTTAAGGATAAAAATCTCTCCTTCCTGTGTAAGATAGGCTACATACTCATTCCTTTGCTGTGCAATCCCAAGAGAAATCTTTTTAAAAATAATAATAAGGTAACACATCACTCTGAAAGAGTCAAATTTAGCAGCCAAATAGATGACAAATCAAGTGTGTGGGTTTAGAATTTGCTGAATCTTGGTTGAATGATTGCGAGTTCACATTAAAGATTATTTTTTCTTAATACATTTGGAAAATAGGTTATGATACAAAAAAAAGACAGATTTTGACTGTAGCTTCTTACTTTTGACCATATAATTGGCAAATCATTCTAAGCTTGCTTTAATGTAGTATTACTTAGTTGAGCCTTTAGGATTTTTTTTTTCTTTTGAATTCTTTGCAGTAACTGCATATCTTACAAAAATGAGAGGATATTACTCAATTCTGCCTTTCCCATGTAGTTCAATTATCCTGTATTTCTTCTGATTTTCAGTTTGTGGTGTATAAGCAGTAAACGCAAGGTATTATTTTGTTTTTAAATAGAAGTGACTGCATACTGCTGAAAAATGTTGGCTTCAGAGGTGTGGGAACTGAAGTGTTCTGTTCTGCAAAGGCACTGAAAGGTCCTACGTGCCACCACTCAGCTGCTCTTCAGCTTTAGTCTGGAGGAGCCACCTGTAAGAATGCAAGTGAAGTTTGCTTTCCCTGACCTTTATGCTGTTTTCTCACAGTCCCAAGAAAAATGCAAGATGGTGATGGCAGGGGTTTTTTTAGGGTGTGAGGTGTTGTAATGTGCTGAGGTATTGACATTGGTGGGTGGGTTTTTTTGTTACTGACAACGTCAGAGAAAGTAGCTGGAGTTTCTGTGCACCATTGGTTCAAGAAGTAGCCCAAATTTTGATACTTCATTCAAGAGCAATCTCATTAGCTTATTATCATGTTACAAATAATTTTTTTTGTCATAATCCTAGTCTTATTACCTTGTGCATTTAATTGGCTGCTTTGTGAAATTCTTAGGCTGCAAGTAATTCTATTTTGTTTAGCTGTGGTATTGTGCTTGCAACTCAGATACTCAAAAGTCTTCCCAGTAACTGACTGACTGAAGTCTTCTGATGCATAACTGTATTTGAGCTCAGTGGGATTGTACTTGGAAGAAAATGTTACATAGGTAATAAGTTGTAGCAGTTGGAGCCCTTTTCTTAGTTTAATTCTCGTGCATACCAATGCCTGTGCTTTACTGTATAAATAGAAGTTAGAGCAGTTGGTGTGCATGTTGTTAACTGTGCTGCTATGCTAGTGAAGGATAGGAAGAATATATTTTAATGAAAATGTCTTTTTAATTTTTAAAGGAAGTCTTCTTGAATTTGATGGCTTAGTTATAATTGGAATGCAGTCAGTATGCTGCCCAGTTTTTAATTGCATACTCTATCATATAATTTGGAGCATGGCTGTCAGATATGCCTATTTTTGTTGTTGAACCCAGATGTTCTTACTGAGATATTATTCAACACACAGAAATCCAGTCCTGGCATAAAGTATTTACACAGTAGTTGTGAAAAAAAAACAAACATGAAGCACCAAGTGAGTATAACTGAACAGAGAGAAGAAGATCCTGCTGCTATCTTGAAATTAGACTGTTCCTTTCTCATTTTATCATGGCTGCATGTGATGTCCAGGTACCTGAGATTTTGTAGGAAACTTTGTATGAAAGGGGCTTACCTAAACACATCCACTTGGGTATGCGTTGAACACATTGCAAGCATTCTGGGCTTCCTGTGCAATGAAGTGCAGCAGGGTAGTGCTTTGGTTAAAGGTTTTTTTCAGATCAGCTTACTTTTGACTTTATATTATGAAAACACTGATGAATTTAGAGTTAGTTGAAAGTGAGTGTAATTGTATTGAAGCCTGCTTTCCATCTAACAGGATGTATAGATCGTCTTTCCTTTCTCTTTTCCTGTTTAATTTTGCTCCTGCTTAGATGAAGGCAGTGAGGAATTACATGTTATGTTGTAATTAAATGTAACCTGTTTTGAATTTACTTTGTATAGTGCTTAGAATGTAACCGACCTGACTCTCCATTAAAAATTTCACCTTTGCAGTGGAAAATACACTGAGTGGTAATGAATTTTCTTCTATGAAAAATAAGTGGTTTCAGAGTCCTATGCAAATTACCTCCTGCTTTTTGTGTAGAAGGCATGTTACAGGACGTAAGCTGGTGGCGTTGATCTTGTGTGTGTGTGCGTGTTGATCTTCTAGTGGTTTAACTTCAAAACTTTTGGATTTAGATGTCTCTAATGTACTGAAGGCAAGGTGGTGCGTGTTGCTGTGAGGCAGGGAAGTGTATTTAGTGCAGAGAAAGAAGCTGTTTGGGTTTAACAAGCTACTATAAAATTAAGGAATAATTTGAATTAGTTGAGCTTTTAAGCTTTCAGACAATGTAGTCAACTATTTTTTATATTCAGAGTTCTACAAGTTCTGTCTTTGAGAAGACATGTAAATTACTGTTATGACAAAAAGCATAAATATGTCTAGGATTTGATAGTAATTAATTCATTTCACTTATCTAAGGAAAGATTAAGTGCCTCAGCTTGAAACTGACTATAAAAAGTAACATGTAAACAAATTGTAACACACATCAGGTGTAATAGCACATTTTGTAGAACTGCAGGCACTTTGTTTTTAAATGCAGTGGTTTCTCACTTTCAATGTTCACAAACTGAAGTTTAGTCACAGAGTGCCTCTTGACTAGATTTTTAATGGCAATTTTTATGTCCCTGGCTTTCCTGAGTGACTTGAACTATATATAACAAAGTTTTAAGTACTGCTGAAATGTTGATTAGCACTCGATAGAATTATGTTATTTATGACTAGTGCACAAAAAGAATGATTGACTCGCTGAGTTTTCTCAGCTTTGTCCTGGTTCAGAAGATGCTGTGTATCTACTGATGGGAGAATCTCAGAACACATGCTCTTTGTGCAACTGTCTTTCAGGATCTTTTTCCTAGATACTGGATTTGGTGGGCTACTTACATGAGAGTTCCACAACATTGACTTCAAAATAGACTTGTGTTTTACATCAGCTTTTTTGTAGTCTGCATTTCATCTTTGGTTCTTCGTATTTACGTACACATTACATACGTATATATTTATATGTAAATATATTAACACTGTTTTTTTATAGGAATTGGCTATAGTCTTCATTCTTAGATAAGTATTAAGCATGCATAAGATCTTTAAATTACAGCAGTCCTTTGTATGCTGACTATGTGTATACTGCATTTTAATTCCATCTGCTTCCTCTGTATTTAGTAATGCTTAAGGGCTTGATGCACATTTTTGCTATTATTTATTCTTTAATTTATTTACATATTGTTGTCGTGGTTTAACCCCAGCCAGCAACTAAGCACCACGCAGCCGCTCACTCACTCCCCCCCCACCCAGTGGGATGGGGGAGAAAATCGGGAAAAAGAAGCAAAACCCACGGGTTGAGATAAGAACAGTTTAATAGAACAGAAAAGAAGAAACGAATAATGATAATAACACTAATAAAATGACAACAGCAATAATGAAAGGATTGGAATGTACAAATGATGCGCAGTGCAATTGCTCACCACCCGCTGACCAGCACCCAGCTAGTCCCTGAGCGGCGATTCCCCGCCCCCACTTCCCAGTTCCTATACTAGATGGGACGTCATATGGTATGGAATACCCTGTTGGTCAGTTTGGGTCAGGTGCCTTGGCTGTGTCCTGTGCTAACTTCTTGTGCCCCTCCAGCTTTCTCGCTGGCTGGGCATGAGAAGCTGAAAAATCCTTGACATTAGTCTAAACACTACTAGCAGCAACTGAAAACATCAGTGTTATCAACATTCTTCTCATACTGAGCTCAAAACATAGCACCATACCAGCTACTAGGAAGACAGTTAACTCTATCCCAGCTGAAACTAGGACAATTGTCATTCCTAGACTCTATATTGATGCTTTAGGGAGAAAGAGAGGTGAAACATGGAGCAGAGATCCCAGTGACAATGGGGGAGAAAGTGTGAGGATACTGTGGTAGCACAGTAGGAGGTTTTAGCAATCGGTAATATCAAAGTTAATTTGAATCATCATTTATTTTGAAAGGTTCATTGCTTTCCAACGTATGTGTCTGCTAAATAAAATTAGTAAGTTGAAAAAGGATGTGCCAAAAGTAGTGTGCTCTTGTGGGTACACATTATGGAATCATAGAAAAATTTATTTTGGAAAGGACCACTGGAGGTCATCTGCTCAAATGCCCAGCTCCGAACAGGGCTACCTTCATAGTTACGTGAGGTTGCCCAAGGTCTTGTTTAGTTGAGTCTTGATCATCTCCATGGTTGGATACTACACAGGCTCTGGACACCCTTTTCCAGCGTTTGACCACTTTCACTGATTTTTTTTTTTTTTTTTTTTTTTTTTTTCCCCCCTAGTATCTTGATTTCCCACATGGCAATTTGTCTGTAGCCTCCTGTCCTTCTCTTGTGCAGCCTGAAGGACAGTCTGCCCTCATCTTACATACACCCTCCTATTTTAGGTAGGTAAAGAGAGCAGTAAGATTCCCACCTTAGCTTTCTTTTCCTACAGCTGAACTCAGGTATGTCTGTGGGGAACCCACACAAGAGCAGAGCCCTGTAAGTGTAGAATAGATGGAAGTATTCAGTTCCCTCAGCTTGCTCTCATATACCTATGGAAGCCTTTCTCGGCCTTTCACATCCCTTGCTAGCTGCAATTCCAAATGATCTTTGGTTTGCTAATTCTGTGTATGTGCCCTTAGGCAATGTTTCTGTATTCTTCCTGTTAGCTTCTTCCTCTTCTACCTTGTGTAGGCTTCTTTTGTCTTGGAGCTCAGTTAGGAGTACTCTGTTGATGTGTATTGGCGTCTTCCACACCTGCTGCATGTCAAAATGCTGGACCATTCTTGTAATTTGAAGAGGTTGACCTTGAATATCAACCAGTTCTCCAGGGCTCTCTTGTGTTTCAGGGTGGCCCTTTCAAAGGGGTCACACCAACTAGCTTTCTGAACAAACAGAAGTGTTTCCTCAAGTACAGGACTGCAATTTTGCTATTAGTCTTGATTGCTTTTCTCAGGATCTTAAGATTCATGATCTGCTACAGCTAAGGCTGCCATTGACTTTCACATTCCTGACCAGTTCTTTCTTTAGCTTCCCCCTGTCACTTTGGAAGACTGTGTTAAATCATCACCATATTTTCCCTCTGAAAACATTTAAGCCTTATAAAATACTGGCAACGTATAGTAGGATAGAATGTTGAAAAATTAGGCAATGCAGCTATGGTTTCCTGTTCTTGGTAAGAAATAAGGTTTTTATGACCCAAATGTTAGAAGAATTAAATACTGTCCTGCCTGTTGTTGCCTGAAAATGAAAATGTTTGGCATAAAAGCTTGAAAACATTAAATGTTAATGGAAACAAATTTCTTAGTTTGTCAAAAATGTGTGTGAGGAAGAAAAGAGGAATATAACAGTTTTTCAGACTATATAGTTGCTACTTGAGACAAAAATCTCTCTTCTGTTACACTTCCCACTCAGAATTTCTTGGTTTGAGCACTGCTTGTAAGGAGGAAGAACAGGTATCCTGGGTAAAACTGCCATCTTTTGTGTAAAAACTGAAATGGGCATGGTTTTCTGTAGCTTAAAATTAGGTAATACTCAGCTGACAAAAGCAACTGTGCATTAAATACTTGACACTAAAAAATAGTAATTTCAGATTAGATGAGAATCTCTACCACTGTAATAAGTTAGTTGATGGACAGTTGTCTTGGACCTGGTGATCTGCACAAACTCTTTTGGTTTCTTATCATGCAAAAAAAATAATTTGTTGTTTATCTGAAATAATTGAAACCAGTGCATGTGTTCATATTTGTTAATGAATTTCAGGTGACATTTTTGGGGTACTGGGGTGATAATTTTCTCACACCTAATATTTCACAGTTCCATTTTCTGTTTCTGGATGATTCATATGTTTTTGAAAGTATCTCTTTTCAAAGTTGACAAAGCATGCATCTAGCTCATACTTATTTGCTGGATTTTTGCTAAATAAAATAGGCAGTGATTTTTGAAGGGGAAAAAAACCTGTAAACACCCTTGCTCTCTGCAGTTTATTGATGTTTACAGTAGTGTAACAAGCAAGATCCCAGGTGTCTGTTATTTCTGACCATTTACAGAGAAAGAATGCAAGTTCAGTGATGGAAATAGCTTATTTGCTCTTACTGACTCGTTAAAACATTTTTTGTGCCCCATAGATAAATATAGGATCAAAAGATGCCTGATAGGCTTAGCTAATGTTAAGTTTTACTGCCCAGTTTAACACATTTAGAGATTACTATTTAGCAAATGAAGAAAAGTGGATTAAGTGTAGTGATAGACATGCTGGCATTTTTTCTGTGCCAAAAGAAAATGAAGCATTGTGACGTTTTTAACATTTGAGATGAGGTACCCCCTAGAATTTTTTTTTAAATTCTGTCTCTATTTTTAAGGCTTTTTAATTCTATGGTTTTAGATGGACAGTCATGAAAATAGAGAACTTTAAAAGATATTTTACAATTTGAAAGGTGTTAGGAAACAGGAATACGCTGCATCTTTGTTATACGTGTGTTTCTCCTGTGTAGAAAGAGTTCTATTCTTGCCATCTGGTCTGATGCCCAAAGTAGTTTCATGCTTTCTATGTGATCTGCTAAATGTATATATTGTCTAAATTTGTTACTCACTGGAGGCTTCTTTTAAAAATCCTATCCAAAACTTTGCATTTCAGAAACTTAAAGCTCATTCTTCCATCTGTATAAAATGAATTCAGTTTCCAGTCTGTGGATTTTCATCATCCTTAAATACAGTGAGTGTTACAGCTATTGCAGTGGACAGTTTTGCAAATACTTACAAATTGCGTATGTATGTAGCCTGAAATATTGAAAAAAAATTAGTTACCTGTTTATCTTTAAAGGTAACTGTCATCAATGGAAATACGTATATTTTTTTTAGATTAATCAAAGGACTGTGGGTTTGAATGGAACTCTTTGTCATTGCCATTGCATGTTTCTTTTTTAAGGTTAGTTCAGTTCAAACTTGTAGCATGATCGTTGACATTTACATGCTATGGATCATGAGGCCTGCATGCAGTAAGTAAATTCACACAGATCAGAAATATCTGTAGAAGAAAAGTGGGAAATGTCTTTGTTGGTCATCACCATTATTTTTTCTCTCCCCTCCTCCCTTCCAGTCCTCTAAAAAAAAAAAAAAAGTAGTTGGGCTGGACGAATGAATGTTTGATGCAGAAGAAGGTGCAGTTTGTTGGCATGCAGCCAGTGTGCATGTGAAAAATATAAAGTTTACAGCACAGATCTTAAGTTATTTCACTATTAATGAAAGGCAATGGACTTTACAGAGAGAAAGCAAATGTGATAGAAATAATATGCGGGGTTTTCTGCTTTGCTGCAAGGGAAACATTGATTTTTATTTTTACAGAAATGCATTCGCTACTGTTCTTTCCATATTAAAAGTCTTATCTAAATCTTACAGGATATTGTGTTGTTTGTCCAGACATGTATATTTCTGCTATTTAGTGCTAGTTTTTTGAGATAAAGCAAGTTGATAAATTAAAAAAACCCCAGATCACAGCTTTGTAATGAAAATTATAGTGGACCCAAACAACTAGTATGTTAAAACATTTTTTAATGAGCGTTTACTGGAGAAACTATGTGAAAACTAAAATGTCACAACAAAACCTTACAGACTTTGCTGTGGTCTTGTATATTAAATATTCTGTTGCCTACTTTAACAGTTCTCACAATTCAGAAGACAAGTAGAGTAGTACTGTGCCAGTGTTTTAACTGACAAAATATATTGGAGACTTTTTATAAATGTAATTCAGATCCTAGAAAAGCGATTAGTTCCTTAAAACTCTTTCTGTATTGAGTAAAGGAAAATTAGGAGAATTCAGCGGGTTGCATGTACAGGCAGTTTGTGCTGATAAATCAAGTGGCCACTGATCAATTTCTAAAGCTTCTAAAACAGTTGTTCATAAATATATATATGACAGTTTTCTAACAAATAAAAGCTACATTATTCTGGTTAATTCTGTACAAGTTTTCTTTCTAATGTATGTAGAATAAATAGTGTAGATGTGTTAGAAACTGTGACCTAACTTTGCATGTTAGGAGCCAAGAACAAGTTCTGCATGCACATATCTTCTACTTTAATCTTTAAAAGAAGAGCAAACTTTAAAAAAAAAAAAAAAAAACAAAAAACAAACAAAACTCGAGCATAAGAGTCTTAACTAACTTGACAATTGCTTGCTCATTACTCTCAGAGCAATTCTCTTGGGAAACATGATCTGTTTGGTTAAAACAAGGTAAGAAGGGGAGTGAAGTTAGCAATACAGTTTAAAGAACGGGGAGCTGATGATGGCAAGCGCTACATGGCTTGGAGACAGTTAAGGAGGTAAAGATATTAATAAAAATCTGTGGGCAGTGGAGTACAATAGAGCTCTTTAAATATCCTTCTTGAAGGATAGAAAAGCTTGGTAATGATAGAAGTCCAATAACGGGCAAGGATGATAAATTTCTGCTGTGGAGAAGAAGGCATAAATATTCAATAAATATTATGTTCTGTATTCAGAAAGAGGCTGGATTATGCTTTTACATCTCACCTCCATCATTAGTGATGGAAAGAACGTATTATCACTGTACCAGCAACTATTAACGTTAAATGTTTTTAAATCTGCTGCACTGACACCTACAGATACTAAAAAAAAAAGCTTAGAAGCTATATGAATTATTAATTTTGAGTTTAAACAAATCATGGAACAGTGGAGAAATTCTAGAAGGCTGGAGGGGAAGGGGAACTAATGTACCCAAATTTAGAAAGTATAATATGAACACCTTGAAAAGGCAGATAGTAGTATGCCGTCAGTGAAGATTTAAAGAAGAATTGCATAATTAATGCTGATCAGAATGGGCATGTCAGACCCTACCTTGTACTGCTGCATGGGGTTACTCCATGGGAAGGTGCTTGCATTTGCCTTTGCCCTTGTAGTGTTTCACAGATTCCTGATAGCTCTTTCTTCCAGCCTGTCTAGGTCCTTCTGAACAGAGGCTCTGCCCTTCAGCTCCCGATTTCATATCAGTTGCATACATGCTAGGAGTGGACTCTATCGCATTATCCAGGTCATTAATAAAGTTTTTAAACAGTCTTGGCCCCAGGATTGATCCCAGAGGCATACCACTGGTAACTGGTTGCCTGTTGAACTTTATACCACTGATCACCACCACCCTTTAGCCTGACAGTCCAGCTGGTTTTCCATGCACCTTATCATCTGCTTTCCAATACGTATCTCACCAATTTGGCTGTGGGATACTGTGGGAGACCATGTCAAAGACCTTGTCAAAGTCAAGATGAACAACACCCACTGCCCTCACTTATGCATGGGACTAGTAGTCTCATCACAGAAAGTAGTTAGGTTAGTTGGGTATGATTTACCCTTGATAAATCTGTGCTGGCTGTTCCCAGCCTCCTCCCTGTACCTCACATGGCTGAAAATGGCTTCCAGGAGACTTTGCGCTATAACCTTTCTGTGGACTGAGATTAGGCCTATTGGCCTGTAGTTCCCCAGATCCCCTTTCTTGCCTGTCTTGAAGATGGGTGTGTTATGTACCATTTTCCAGTCTTTGGGAATCTCCCTTGACTTTTACAAGATGATAGGGTGCATCCTTGCAGTGGCACTGACCAGCTCCCTCAGCACTCTTGGACACATCCTTCTGATCCTATGGATTTGTACATGTCCAGTTGTGTTCTCTTACTGAACCACATCTTCATCTACTGTTGGTAACGTTATGTTAGTACCTCAGCCTCTTCCATGCCTTCTGTCACCTGGTCCCCTTTTCCATTAAACTTTAGGCCCACATTTTCCTTAGCCTTTCTTTTGTTGCCGGTGTACTTGCAGAAGCCTTGTCACCTTTCCTATCCCTTGCTAGTTGCAACTCCAGGTGAGCTTTGCCTTTCTTAACTCTCTCTGTGCATGCTTGAGCAGTGTCTCAAATAGTTAAAACTCTACTGAAATTTAGAGATACTGAATACGACTACCAAAGTTTGAATTTGGCCATAATATAGGAATTAGTGGCACTATTCAAAAAAATAGATGTTTGGTTATTTAATTACCTTAAGTGAGCAGATCTTCAGTGCTAGAATTTAAAGACTTGACTCAAGCAGTATAGGTGTCCCACAGCATGGTTTTTATGGGAAATTACAGAAAGGTACTGTGTGTCAAACCACAAAAACATAGTTGATTTAAAAGCTTGGTCATGCTTAATTGTTTTTCTCTTGAAGTACTAATTCAGTTTGGTCTTGCTTAGTTTGAGATTTAACTGAATGAATTAGGAATACAAATATCCTTAGGAACAGAAGGCAAAGCTGGAGGCCCATAGAGAAAGAAGAATGTTCCCAGGGTTAGCATAGTCTGTGCACCACAGCTGGTTGCTGGATAGTGGCCAGGAATAATTTTGACATGTTTATTTCACATTTTTTCTCCATGAACATGTTTTGAGGACACTTCATTAAGTATGTCCGATAGTCTTTGAAGCTCTATGCCTTTAACATTTTTCAAACAACAAACAGGGTGGTGGTTATGAAAATGAAAATTATATTGGCAAGGACTATTTGCACAATGAAAACAGCACCACAAGATAAGTGAATGAAGGCAGTGAACTAGGACAGGTTAGACTTTGATTTATTCTTTTTTGTATGTTTATCTGTGTGAAGGTTTTTGTCATAAGGTATGTTTCATCAGTAACCCTATGCTGACAGACTGTAATAAATCCTGCAAAAAAGGTATCATTTAAGTAAATCATAGAATATGGATATGCACTTTGTCTTGCAAATGTCCTGTATCCTGCATGGTGAATGGTGTACCAGTTTGAACAACAGCCACTATTTTATGTTGCTTCTGGATGCTAATCAGTCAAGCAATGTCACCAAATCTAGATAAGCCTGGGGAATATTTTTGTCTAACTAAATTTTATGATTGGTGTTAAGGAATGTGTTTATACCAGATTGACTAGAAGATATACTGTTATCTTCTGATTGTTCTTAAAATAAGTGATAGATCAGTCACTTTGGCCCAGCAGTTGCTTTGTCAGTTGGGTCAGACCTCTGGGAGCTCCCAACCAGGGAACTGGGGCATTCCATGCAGGAGAATCCATTGAAGCAGTGACAGTCCTTTCCCAGGAAATGAGAGCGATATGACTGTTTGAGCAAAGAATGTGGGCAAACAGCTGAACTTCTCTGCTGGGGTCTGTATGAAATAGTTTGGGCACAGCAGCAGCAGAGCGGGAGGATGCTGCATCGTCTGCATGTGCTCAGCACACAGCCAGGCGTTGCTTCCCTTACTGCAGTTTTCACAAGGGTTCTACAGCTGTAGTCCACTTCTTTGGCTGTGGAAGTTGAACTGCCCTTAATTTTGCAAGATAATTTTTACTACATTGGTGGTGTGTTGGGAATTCTTTTTATCTATAAATATGAATTTTATCCAATATTCTTTAACACTTAAGCTACTTACTGTCACAGAACTTACATAAAATGTGACCTTTTAATTTTTGCACTAAACTTGGAACTGAGTTTTATGAGGTCATTTCAGTGAGATTATGTTCTAATTTGTAAACTTAATATTTGATTACTCTTCCAATGGAGAATAGTTTATTATATGCTTAGGAGGCAGTAAAGGTGGAAGTCATATAGGATTTAAGTTGCTTACACCAGTCATTAGATTTTCATGGGTTTTTAAAGTGTGATCTGTTAAGTACATATTCCTTTCTGGTGAGCAGGATCATGTTTGGGAAACACAGGATATAATTCATAGTTGGGCAGTGTTTTTAATGTTCTGCATCATTAAGAAAATCCCACTTTTATATTTCCATTGCTGGTTTTAAAAGTATACGTGTTCTTAAAGTGTACTGGGTACTCAGCTATCTAGAAAAATGGTCATTAGCCCTGAAACACTGTCTAGGTTAGCAGTGTTAGAGCCAGAGTTTGGGGGTAGAATCAGTGTAGCACAAAACCAGTCAAAACAGTTCTTAGTACACCATCTGATGAGTTATCTGGTATATTTTCAGTACAGGGAAATCTGCAAGGACTGTGCTCACAACGGGTACGCATTCTCAAGGGAATTCTTCTGTAGAATTTGGAGGTTATTTTTGAGTTTAGCTGAAGAAAACAGGCCTTTTCCTTCAATGTATAAAACTAAATATTTCACTGTGTAATTCTTACTAAGAGCTTTTTTAGTTGAGAGAAATTAGTCCATAGAATCTATTATGCTTTGATTGGTCTTAGGCATTGGGCAGTGTTACTTTTTGGGGGGTGGGGAGGGTGGGGGCACTAATACCCCTCTTCTATTCTTTGTTTCTCTAACTTCTGCCTTAGAAATATGTATGTTACAGGTGAGCCCTTTTGCAGGGGGACTTTCTCTTAAAAGTCATTAGTCGATAGGCAGTTTGAATTTTAACATCCTGGAAATCCATACCATCTTGGCCTAGCTCATTTATTGCTTGATCAGGCAAAGGCATAGGTTTGCCTTCTCACTTTGTCCTCTATGCCATGTAATAGTAAGGTCTTTTTAATTTTTTTTATTTTTTTTTTCAGTTCTTGAATGCTTGTTTTGCTTGTGTCTGTGAATAAGACACATTGAAGTTACATTTTAAAATGTAGTGTATTTTTTGTAGGGGGCATGTTGCTGCACAAATGTAAATGTCAGAATGTAGCTTTCTGACTGAAAGCTGTCTAGCTCACTGTTTAAGAAACTCCGTAATGGAAATTCTTACAAAAACAACTATAGATGATGCTCACTTTACTTATTTAGTACCATGGCAAAATTTAGTACTACGCTCAAGTTTGCAGCTGTAAAGTCAGAAATAATTCCATTATTTGAGTCAGAATTGCAAAGGCAATTCACCTTGCAAAGTTTGGAGTGGGTTTTTTTGCTTTTTGTCAGCTGTTGGTTACCTTTCTTTGAAGTAGAACATTAACAACATGCTCAGACTGTTAAAATAATAAAAACCCTGTACAAAATCCTTCCTGAATGACACGATAAGTTTTATCTTATTTTAGTCACCTGAGGGATTCAGGTTAGTGTCCAAATAACCTAAAATACCATAGTCAAAATGGAAGAAGTCATGAGGGATCGTTTGTTTCTTGTTTAGTCTTTACATAACTTAAGGGCCAGCTATGATTTGGCAAAGACTTCAGTGCCACGTTTCAAACTTAAGTCAGTCAGATTGTGCAGGTGAATGTGTCATACTCTTGTCTTAATCGTTAAATTATTAATGGAATTTTTAGGGTTGTGTTATCTGAGACATTCAAATACGTTTTGACTATGTGTGAGTAAGTTCTGAGGTATCAAATATCTCTAAAATATGTTAGGACTACCAAATTAAGAAAACAGAACACTTGCTCTCCTTTCAGCATTGCAGTCCTGGCTGGTTGTTTTCGTAGTCTAAATTGATAATTAACAGAATCCTAAAACTTCATTTTCACTGGAAAATGCTGTTATGCTACCAGTAATAGCTTATTCCTCAAATGTCAAAGTAGAGAAAGATGGAAAAAGGCAAGTAATGTCCAAGTAATGTTTTTTTGGTCTTTCCTTTAGTCATCTTTAATAATTTTGATTGGTACCTTTATCATACGTTAACCTAATTCTACTCTTTGAAATAACCTGTTTATCTGTAGTGTAAGAGCAAGTAAATAAAAAGTATGTATGATTTTTTTAAAAGATAGTCAAATTCTCTTTAATCCTTCAGTGTAGAATGAAATACAGGAAGGGTTTTTTTGAGTACCTTTTTAGCTAATTCTGAAGTGTGGTCAGAGCATTGCAGCAGGAATTGCTGGAACAATCTGTCCTATGTACAAAGATCCAATGTTAATGTGATTTTTCAGGCTATCCTTTGTTGTCAAGTGGTAAATATAATTTGATTTCTGAAAGGCATTTGTTGAGGTTGGAGGTCTTCAAGACCCATCTGGACAAAGCCCTAAGCCCAGTGTTGACCCTGATTTTAAGCAAGGAGGTTGGTTGGGATGACCTAGCACAGTCCCTGTCAACCTGAATGATCATGTGAATACCTGTGTACACAATTGCAGATGTTTGTCTAAAGCTATGTAAATTTTATTACAACTGCAATGAAATCACTGTTTAGTATTTGTGATATTGTTTATCTGAAAAGAAAGCTAATATACTGCAGCAGATACATAGTGAAAGATAAATTATGTATTCTGTCCTTATTAGACTGAAACAGTCATTAATTATGAACAACAGCAAAGTTAAAAAGTCTCACAATTTAATCAGGCATTGCAAACTGAAAACCGTAATGGTGTACTGCAATTCCACTATGAATGACATTACATGTTACGAACAGAATTTTAAGATACATAGATTCTATCTTATCAAACTGCATTATTGAGAATCCTGACAAAACTTCTTAGCAGTTTGGACCCAAACAATAAATCAATACTTAGTTTAGGACTAGGATAATGTGGGGCAGGGGTATCAGGAGTAGAAGGAATTGCACAGTTTTAATTTTGAAGTAAATTCTAGAGTAGTCATTGCCAAGTAAGAGTCCTAGATATTTCTGTTTCTTGATTCTTTAAAATACTAAATGAATCTGATTTTAAATTGTAAGAACTATTGACAGCATTGATTTCATGTAGTATCTTATAAAAATGAAATGAGTAGTTTGTATTTTCCAGAACTATTGTTTCCATCTACCCTAAGAATCAAGAACAAAATGTAGCAATTTGTACTGATTCATCATTTCACAGTTACTTTCACAACAGTAAGATCCAAGACAGTTTTAAAATCAAAAGCTTTGACCTTTTAATACAGCATATAATGGCAAAGGTGTCTAATGCAGATGTGGAACTTACACACGACTCCAGTTTGCAGCATTCAAAGCAGTACTACTGAGAAGGTATTTACTAAGGAAAACATGAAATGACAACCTATCATTTTAAATTGGAAATTTGGAAAAAAGTGTTATTTTTTGCATTCTGTGGATTTTCTAATATTAGGCATAATAGCAACTGTGCTGTTCCTTGCTCTTCTTTTTTAGTTCTTCAGAATGAAGTTGTTTTCTCAGATGGAAAATGGTTGGGGTTATTTACAGTCATGAAAACTGTTCAACTACGATTTATTTAATACACATACATTTCATAAAATGAAGAATCGATATTGCTCCTTCTTTAGCCTTCTCTTCTCCCAGGAGCCCTTTTGAGAAACTTAGCTTTTATAAATTTTTTCTCAGGTCCTCGAATTTGCTCTCTTGGAGATAGCTGTAGCTGTAAAATAAGAATTACTGAGACTGTATGCTGGGCTGTTTGCAATAGTAGAAAATGTGCGGAACATCCTCATTTCTTGCAGTGTATGTGCTAGCTTTATTCAT